>NC_048286.1:19518131-19663131 GCF_009762535.1 Notolabrus celidotus | reverse complement strand
GGAGGAGGGATTGACTGTGCACATGATCAACTTTGATGTGTATCTGTATTACTGCTTACTGCACACAAGAGCTAAATGTTGGGTGTGTATGAAGTAATTATCTGTGGTGCAAGATCATTTTTAGGGGGGTTGCTCTATCAGGCATAAACTAAGCTTCCATGCAGATCAACTTCTTCTTTCATTAGCATCTAAAAGATGTTTGAATGGTGTGTTTTCAAGCAGCATGTCTGTCTGTCTGTTTGTCAGGAGGACTCTGCAGCTGGCGAGGCAGCTGAAGGATCGAGCTGTGGAGGCTCAGGCTTGCTACAGTCTGGGCAACACCTACACACTCCTCCAAGATTATGAGAGAGCCATAGACTACCACCTGAAACACCTCATCATAGCCCAGGACCTCAATGACAGGTACACAATCACATGCAGCATGCAAAAACCCCAAACATTTATGTGTGCTATACATACAACTAGTGCTGGGCGATAATTTGATAACGCTAATTATCGCGATATAATTTTTCTCGATATAAATATAAAACATTTTCGATAAAATATTCGTAGTAAATAAACATGTAATTACATCCCCCGGCCACTTAAAATGGATGGGGTGCTAATGAGCCTTAAACGCTAGTTGCCACCAAGCGGCAACCTCCGGTCTCAAATGATGAAGCCCATGCGGAAGTGTTATAAACTGCAATACATTGAGAATCCACTGGAGGCTGGCTGCAGAAACACAGGAAACCACATAGACATGAATGGGAAAAAGACGATCTTTGCAGCATTAATAAACATGTTTACAGCCTGGTTCAAAAAACGGCTTGGCACTAAGTAGCTAATTTCTCTATCGGCACACACTTTACGGGGGGTGATTTTTTTCTAACGTGACGGTCCAGAAGATATTAAGATTACGAGTTTTTGCCCAAATAAGGACATGACTGACGTGACTCACGGTCGGGAACACATAGCTGTTGGCTAAGAGGCTCACACTACGTCACACTCTGCCTGGTTGAGTTCCGCATTTCCAATATGGCTGCTGCCGTTGATTGGCTTTAAAACAGCGCTCAGGAACAGATGGGTGACGTCACAGATACTACGGACATATTTTATACAGTCTATGGTTGACACCCAACATTTGACAGAAGAAGAAGACGGCATTGAGGAAACAACATCACTCTGCCTTAGTAATCTAAAAGGGAAGCTCAAAACAATACTCTACTAAACTGATACACAGTACACAATTTTAAATATATTTGTTATAAATTTTAATCAAATTATGGAAATAACCTCAATCTGAGAAAAATAAGAATTTCCATCCTAAAACTTCACAAAAATCTCATCTCACACAAAATACCTGCTTCCTGTTAGCACCATCAGAAATGATTGATTCAAGAGGTTCATCAGAAAACTAAATCCAGATACAAACTAACAAACTGTCTGGTTTCTTCAACTTTCACTCAGGACCCAAAAATCTGCATGAAATAAATGAACTAATGATTTGATATTTATCGGGATAATTATCTATATCGAATTTTCAATATCGCCCAGCCCTACGTATAACTATTTTCCCTTTTGTTTGCAGGATTGGGGAGGGTCGTGCTTGCTGGAGTCTTGGCAATGCTTACACTGCGCTGGGGAATCATGACCAGGCCATGCACTTTGCTGAGAAGCACCTGGAGATCTGCAAAGAGGTAAATCATCTAACTAATGGCAGTATAAATTGTATTTTAAGCTGTTTTACTTTGAAAAGCACAAGTAAGAGGAAGAAATTTTTTTCCAGCACTATCAACCTCTCTGCATGTGTGTTTATGTTTTGTTTTTCTAGACTGGAGACAGGAGCGGGGAGCTGACGGCTCGTATGAATGTATCTGATCTCCAGACGGTTCTGGGTCTGAGTTACAGCACTAATAACTCCACGCTGTCAGAGAATAAAGACACAGACTACAACCTGCATGGTGTGTTGGTCAGGTTACTGTTGATTACTTAAAGGTTTAAGTGTTGCTTTTGCAATGTAGTTGGTCCAACATTGTTTCTGTGCATTAGGAGCGAGGCCCAGGATGAGCAGGAGACACAGCATGGAGAACCTGGAGCTGATGAAACTCACTCCAGACAAGATGAATGTAAGAACATCCCTCCTGTCACATGGAGTGAACATAACATGTCGGTATGTTTGGACCACAGATGACTGGTTGGTTTATCTTCTCCATCCTTGTCTTTTGTTTCCTCCTCCACAACTGATCCAGGGTCAGAAGTGGAACAGTGACATCCTGACCAAACAGTCCAAACCCTCCCTGGCCAAGGCGTCTTCCAAGCTTTTCTTTGTCAACCGTCTGCGTTGGAAGAAATACAAGACCGGGGGCTCTAGTAAAGTCCTCCAGGATACCAGCAACACCCTGGACAGCAGCCAGATGCCCGCACAGGGACCACAGAAGGTACACAATGCAGAGCGACACACACTCATGCCCTGATCTTAAGTGTCTCACAGCTGTTATAAAACCAGATTAATTATAGTTTCTCATGATCCTGTCTTTGTGCTTCATTAGCGGCTCAGTCCTGACACACTTGGTGATGAGGGCTTCTTTGACCTGTTGAGCCGTTTCCAAAGCAACCGCATGGACGACCAACGCTGCTCAATACAAGATAAAGGCAGCAGGTTATCTTTGAGTAGTGGGCCAGAGTCGCCTCCCAGAGCCATCAGGAAATGTAAGTCCATGAATCCACACTCAAACATCCCACTACACCGTGTGTCAAAATTATTATGCAAGTTGCATTTTTGTGAATATTTTAAAAACTATGTTAAAAGTCGTTTTCAAATTTGTTAGGAAGTCAGATAGTGAATATATTTCTTCAGCTATGTGGTTAAAATGATGCTTTTCGGCTGTATTTTTAAATAAATGCAGAATCTGCAGAAATGAGTGTGCCAAATTATTATGCAAGTTGGTGATAAGAGTTTATAACTTGTGAAAATTAAAAACTAGGCACCCTTTTTAATGTTCTATTGATTGATAATAATAATATTTACTACAGCTGTATTCAAACTTTAACAAAAACAACAGTTTTCTTTAGATTTTTATACAAAACAAAACTGTTAATGTCTTTGAAACATTTCAAATCTAAAGTCCAATATAACCTCCTTTTCTTTCAGTGAGGGTCAGAGGTCACTAGTAAACTGATTTAGTGAGGTTTCTGATGACTTCTCTGCTGACACTGTGTGCTGTACCTTGTATGGATTTCCAAAGATGCTCTTTTGAGCTGTATTTCTTGCCATTACTGTAAATTATCTTCTTTATTATTGACCACAAGTTCTCAGTCGGGTTGAGATCTGGTGAGCAGGCAGGCCAGTTCATGAGACATTCCTCTTTTGTATAATAATTTGGAACACGGTGTAAATAAACTGAAACAAAACTTACTTTGGCATTTGTTTAATTCTTTTAATCTGTAGCTGTATCAGAGTCTGCAAACGTCTCAGGTGCCCCGGGCCGACGGTTAGAGGAGTCAGCTGCAGCAGGGGGAAGCCTGCCCGGCCTCAGGCTCAATCAAGGCAGCAACCAGGCGGTGCTCAGTCACCTCATGGCCAACGCTGACAGCGCTGAGCCTGACGACGACTTCTTTGATATGCTTGTCAAGTGCCAGGTACCTCATAACTCCAGACACTGATGGAGACGGCTAATGGACATCACCTCCTGTCTGAATGATTGTACAGTTCATGCAATACAAACTGCATCTGACTCTCTTTTCCCTTCACTTCCACCAGGGGTCCCGTTTGGATGACCAGCGCTGCGCACCTCCTCCTCCTCCAGTTCGCGGGCCGACTGTTCCAGACGAGGACTTCTTCAGCCTCATCATGCGCTCTCAGGCCAAACGGATGGACGAGCAGCGTGTCACCCTGCCCTCGGCATCGAACATGGCAGCCCGGCCTGACTCCAACTGAATGTAGCACTAAAGGGAGAGCCGGGTTGTTTTTATCTCATGAAGGCGTGGACGATATCGCCGCCCTGTGGGTGATCAGGACAGCCTCGTCTCTTTACCTTCGTCTTTCTCGACTAAACAAAGCACTGTCAGCGTTGTATGTAGTTCAAAAAAAATATCTCAATTTATACAAGGACTTGTTTCGCACAACTTGCACAACATCAACAAACTCAGTAGTTTCAGGGACACAAGTGTTTTTTTAATCCTCATTTGTCATGAATCTATTCTACTAATTACATTTCACCATGTGTGTATTTTTCAATACACACCTGTAGTTGTGTTTGTATTTATTGTACTTTTTATGATTGTTTTGTTTCTGTTAACTGCCGTCCTACCGCTAAATGTGGCTGTGACTCTGTGGTGTTGAAGTCAGTGTGGACACACAGGTACAGTGCTCTTTCCATGTATTTTGTTCATATGTGAGGGTGTGTTTTTTTTTGGTTTTAGACTCATCGTGGTCAGGAAAGGGAAGAGGTATTTTAAACAAAAAGAATGAATTTAACCCATGTACAGCCTATACACTATTTTGTATGACATTCTTCATTGAGGAATAAAGCCTCGTTTGTAAAAGCGTCTTGTTTTGACTTCTTTTTTTTTTAAGTTATATTTTTGGCCTTTTTGCCTTTACTGTATAGGACAGTTGAAGAGAGACAGGGAATGTGGGGAGCAGAGAGCGGGGGAAGACATTCAGGAAATGGTCGACCGGCTGGAAATGGAACCGGCGACCCCTGCGACGAGGACTGCAGCCTCTGCACGTGAATCGAAAACACAAGATACAATTTGTGTAAAAGACACTTTATTGAACGTACCAGCAGACTTGAGTTAGCTTGAATTAATTTAAGTAAGTCACTTTAAAAAACAAGAAATAGAAAGGCTAAATACAGGAGCCACTAGCATTTTGAAAACATACTAATAATAACTGTACATACATAAACACAACTGAAATAAATACATCTATGTACGCATTAGTTTGGCCTTATTTGTTAAAACAATATACACTATACATTAACATACAAACTTAAATATGCTTTTTTGTCAGTAAATCAATGTAAGAAGACAAAGTGCGAATGTCAAATACAAGAAAAGAATACAATGCATATGCCCAGAATACTGTTTCTGAATAAATATCCAAACACCTATCCGTCCTCTTTGTGCACACGTTAAGACCCTTCTTATGAGCGTAGACCGCCCCCTACTGGTGTTAAATCATAACAGCAGTAGACCAATCAAAGCATTATGAACTCTGAAAAAATGCCAGGGCTCTGAACCACTTATTACACTTTGTTTTTCCCTTCGACGCCGACAAAATCACAACCTTTCATTGCAAGCAAGCTGTAGCAAGACATGAACAGCTCCAGCGCGGCAACACCGATTTCAAATTGAAACAAATGCACAAGCTATAAATTTACACTTTTTTGAGTTGTAGTTAATGCAGTAACATTAGACATGAGTACATCATCCTACAGGGAAGGCAACAGCTGACTGATCGACAGATAGGATTTCCACAGACTTAAGCCTCCTCACGGGAAAAATTCACCACTGACACTGAAAATTTTACATTTTACACAAGATAGTCGACTCTTCTTCTCGTCCCAAAAAATAGCAGCAGACGTAAGAAAATGATATGCAAAGAAGGAGGAATGTAGGACTTCTCAAAATGAGTTCACAAAATTTGATCTTGAAAAAATGACCATGTTTTCTTTTGTTTTTTTAGTTGTTTTTTTTTTCCTTTCTAGTAATGAAAACTCAAGGAAGGCACCATCATGAACAAAGCACTCTGTCCTGTCTAACCTCTTCATGCAGTAACTGACAGGTGTGTTGAAGGAGTGAGGATGTAGGTGGAAAGCACATGAAGGGATGAACTGATGAGAGAATAATGAATGACCTGTGGGTGATCAGCCAGTGTGAGAGGATGTGAGAGGTGTAGAGAGAAAAGAAAACATGCAGCATGTGTGTGCTTTTGATGTGTCACAGGCTTGTATCCATTTGGTTTCCTAAAGACAGGAGGGGAAGGCTCAGTCACCTGTTTGTGTCTACATGTGTGTGTTTCAGCTGTAAGTGTGTTAAAGGGGTGTGACAGTGTTGATAGTGCAGGATTGTTATTTTAGGGGGAATGTGTGTCTTTTAAATTATAGAGACTGGTTTTGTGTGTTTGTGTGTGTGTGTGTGTGTGTGTTTGTTTGTGTGCTTGTGTTAAGGGTTGTGAGTCCAGAGTGTGACAGTGCGGTCAGCAGAAGATGAGAGGAAGGACAGGTCCTGCGTGTGCCATCGACACTGGATCACCTTGTCTCCGTGCTCTCCAACCACAGTCTGAGGCAGCTGCTTCGTCAGGTCACCTAAGAGAACGAACAAACGGGCTGATTATTAAAGAAATGGATCTCCCAGAGGTTTGAACTCTGTTTTAGTTGGTTCTAGTCCGCATTCTTGACGACCTCTCACTGTACATTTACAGGAGAACAAATATAGGTATGTACATTTTGCCACCAAGGGGTTTATGACGCCCAAGCTTTCAGTCACCATCTTCCATTCTGCAAGTTTGAGGTACTTTACAATCCGGGTCTTAATGCTGAAAAAGTATCTAGCATTATGTACTCAAATTTCCATTCCTGGCTATAATATACAAACGAGTCAAAACTTAAATGATGTGGTGGAACTGCAGGTAATTTTGCACATTTCTTTTTTCAACATTTCATACAGGTGGCAATGTGACATTCACAAAAATTGCAAACTAATTATCTCAAATGTCAAATGTTTGAGTTACATTAAAGCTGCTGTTGGTAGTCACAGAGTAAACATCTGTTCAGAGAGAGGGACTTCGAATGTCAACACTATCCCTCCCAACCAGATTTCCTCTGAGCCCCCCAACAGTCATGATAGTGCCGGACTTATAACCAATCGGAGGACGTAGTAGGGGCCACCCCTTAACCAATCAGGACAGAGGATATGAGATTAGCTATGATTGGTCTGTCATAATGGGAACCAGGGGAATAATAACATTGGTTGAAAAAGGCCTCGGAAAACGCAGAGATTTCACAATAGTCTCAAATTACTCCACTTACCGATGAGTACTGATGGGCATTATGACATTTTCTTCAAACCCAGCAGAAAAAAAGAAACGTTTTTTTACACCATTCCTACCAACAGCAGCTTTAACTGCATTTGTATTTATATATATTTTTTCCTTTTGGCAAACTCCCATGATGCATTTATCAATCATATGTGGATGACACAGAATGGTATGTATGCTTTTTCATCCTTGGTTCACAAACTAGATCAATCTTTCTAGGATTTCTGAACTTCTCTTTCCGGGTTGTGTTCGAGTGTGTGATTACAGGTGTGTGTGTTGGTTCATATGTTGTCATCAGAAATATGTCAATACAAACACACCCGTACTACCGTCACGTCTGTAGAGTACACATGTTGCTACATACAGCAGCTCAGCTGGAAAAGGAGGGAAATATCTAACCTCCAACAAGCACATTTAAAGCTCACACATTGGCACCTTAGGTAATACTGAACAATTTCCTGACTGGGAGCAGTCATTTCTTAGAGTCTTCCCATCTGCATGATGCTGCCAGGTAACCTGTTCTACTTATAGTCTAAAAATACTTTATGTAGTTTATGAACTATTTAAAAATGCCTGTAGCAGCTTGACAAAGACCAGATTCAGGTCTTCAAGCTCCTTTTTTTTGCCTGACCAACTACAAGACCTAAAGATTCTGGATTTATTATAATATAAAAGAATCCTACCGCTCATTTTAACTTTAAATTGTCATCCTCCGTTACCTATTGTATAGGGATATCAAGTTTCACATCATCCTCCAGCCTACATGTAACTCTAACACAGGACTTCCACCAGATCTGTGACCGATCCATTTTGGTCCGGCTCTGTGCTCTTTCGTCCGTCAACACCCACTTGGTTGCGTTACCAGAACGCAGCACAGAACAGAACCGCCAGACAGTCATGTGGCCAGGTTTTCCCACGGCAATCACTGAATCAAGGATTCTCCTCCTCCTCTCCTCGTCCATGTTGTCTTTATCAGCCTCTAAAAACCTCTGACCTGTTGACTCCAGGCCTAACTCCGCTCTAAATGACATTTTGTTGTCATAGTTAGGTTAAAAACGATCTAACGATAACACAGGAGATGGACCGGAGACGGATCTGGTGGAATTTGGCCTTAAAGGTGCTCTCTTTACTCACTTTAACTGCACTGCAAACATGTGAGCAGGAGGTGAGACCTACCTTGAAGGTTGCTGACCATGACCTTGGTGTCGTAAGATCCTGTAAGCAGGTAGTGTGCTCCTGGGGAGAACCTGACTGATCGCACGTCGCTGCCGTGAGGCCGGTACACCTGCACGATTCGACCTCCTCGGATATCATACAGCATGCATGCGCTGTCTTCCTGTCCTGTTGCTAGGAGACGGCCACTTGGATCAACTGCTACTGAAGCAACAGGACTGCCTGTGAAGGAAAAAACAAAAACAGTTCTCCATATCAGGAACATCATTTTGTACAGACTCACTGAGAGGACTTTGTATTTGATCTGACGAGACATTTCTCATACCTGAGCCGTGGAAAGCAGTTCCCACTACTCGGACACAGCTGGGCACCCTGAGATCCCAGAAACGCACCGTCTTGTCTTGTGAGCCTGAGGCAATCATCCAGCCTCCCCACGTGTACAGTGAGAGAATGTGACCTGAACATCAACATCAAAACAACAGGTTACACACTTTGTTTGGGCGAAATGTTCTCCTACTCGTCTCATCACTATCACCGCTCCCTCTATCTCTTATTCTCCTCTATCCCTCTTTCAAGACCCAACTCTGTTGAGGCATGATGGCTGTCTAACATGAGTCTGGTTCTGCTTGAGGTTTCTGCCTGTTAAAAGGACGTTTTTCCTTGCCACTATAACTAGCTAAATACTGCGATGTGCAATGCTCATGATGGATTGAGGTGGCTGACTCATTTTCATGACTCTTTCATGATGTGTGTACCTGTGTGTCCGCTTAGGGCGTGCAGACCCTGCCCTCTCTGGCAGTCGGTGGTGTAGATGTTACAGTCTCCAGCTCCAGCGCTGATCAAGATGGCTCCTCCACTTTCAGGACCCTCCATGAAGGCCAGGTCTCTGATGGTGCCGTCATGCATGCTGAACTCCAGGTCTGGGCCTGCAGGACACAAAGATAGAAAAAAAAACACACTTATTGCACTGTCTATACTTTACATTACATCAAAGAATCAGACTGTCATCAGCCTTTGGTCTACTCACCTGTGGCATTACATGTCTCGGCACTAAAAGGAAGGACTTTGACATATTTGTCATTTGAGCCTGTCGCCAGAAGCTGTCCACAGTGACTCCAGGCTACACAGTAAATGGATCCTTTGTGGTGTTTGTTCCTCTTGAAGCGGACAACTGGCTGCTTTATTGGACTTGAACTGCTGTGGACAGGGAAAAAAAAGAGAAGAGAGGAAAGACAGACAAAGGAAGACTAGATAAGCAAACTGCAATGTAAAGACAATCCAGCGTCACGGGTTGGGTAGTATGAGTGTGATTGTGATCAGTATGTTTAGAGTCTTCCTCAGCTTCAGTTTATGATCCGCGTGGACCTTGTTGTGTTTTTAAGACCCTGTATCACCTAGGTTTTCAGTGAAAAGATCACAAAAAGGAAGACTGATCATAAAAAGAAAAATGGTTGCTGACTGTCTATGTTACCTTGGATCTATATTTTCTGGATAAGCGCAGACACGTAGAGTTTTGGAGTTCGATCCCACCGCATAGAGGGATCCAGACGGGTGAAAGGCAACAGCTCGAACAGCCTGAGTGTCTTCCAGCGTATGCACCGGTACAAACAGGCTTTTTTCCTTCTCACCCTGAAACAAACACACATATATAACAACTAAGCACTGCACAGATGTGGTATAATTAGCAGTATAATCTACTTTTAGATTTTTTTAGCATGAAATCTAAGCTGAAACCGTAATAATCTGATTAGCTAAATGCCCAATTAGCATACTGGGGAAGGATTTAAAGCAGGTTTAACCACAATTATTTTAATTTGGACTGAGTTTAGATGTTTATGTTTACCTCTTTACTTCTGGTTAAGCTGCCAGGAGAGTCTTCTTGTTGATCTTTGTTTATCTGTCCACTGTTCAAAAAAATACACAAACACAGTGATCCTCAAATTCAAGCGGACAATGAACAGGCGTAAACATCAATAGATTTTTCACAGTACCTCTGGGATATGACAGGGGACTCATTAGGGGGTGGGACTGTGCGGCCCCCTACTGTGTGTTGTGGGGTGCTGCTTAGCACCCCTCCCCCTATGGTCCTGCTCTCCTTGGGGGATTCAGGCGGAGGGTTGTTATTGTCCTCAGAGGCAGGCGGGTTCCCATTTCCATTACACTGCTGTGTCAGAGACTTCACCTCCTCCCCTAAATTCTCCATCCCCACATTGAGCTCCTCCAGCTTCTGGATGGATCTAAGGAGACACACAAAGAGAAATATAGATTGATATTAACAGTCTCCCTGAATCCTCACCTTTTCCATTTCTATCTTACTTTTTGTAACTTTTTGCTGTGCGTCTTTCTTTTTTTCTTGTCCTTTCATCATTTTTGAAGGAAAAGGAAATTTTACTTTTGCTTACACATTGTCTGTACACCGAATGGGTTGCAGGATTGTTAATTCTAGTTACAACAACAAAGGGCAGAGGACAATGCAAACTCAAGTAATGATGTCATTATGCACAGCTTCCCTTGTGAATAATGCAGGGGATACAGAGACAGGGAGAGACAGGGGAGAGACAGGACTGCAGGGGCTGTGGAGGAACGATCAAAGCGCCTTTGTCCCCCGTGACGGAGCAAAAAAAAAAAACCATCGACACATTTCCCATGTTATTTTTGTCTCATACTCACTGTCGGGTGCTATTTTCTTGTTGACTCTGGGTGTAACATTTGTGTATAACTCACGCAGGATTCTGCGCTCCCACCTTGTGATGTGCTGTAGCTTTTCACCACAGATGGTGCAGAGGGGACTGGAGGCAGGTTTTTGGGGGGGGAGGTGTTTGTCATGCAGGGAATGCCACCTGGGACTCATAATTATCAGGGCCTTAACATGTCTACTTGTCAGACAGCTGCTTCTCTTTTGTTTGCAGATATTAGAAACCAAACAGTAATTAGCAAGCTGCACCAGAGCCACCCTCACATAGAACAGGCAGATTTTAAAATATGGGGCACAGTTTGGTGAGCACTGAGTAATAATTTAGATAACCAATGTGTGTACCTGTTGAGGAACTTCTCTGTCAGGCTGTGCTGCATGTCGCTGGGGGGAGGCTCCTGCTGGACTCCGCCCTCCAGCAGCATCTGCTGGTACATTTGCCTCTGCTGCTGCTTCTGCTCCAGGTGCTGCTGCACTCGAAGACGCTGCCGATAGAACTCCTCATACTTCTCTGTTGAGTCCCGAAGCTGGGGAACAGATAAAAGAAAACATCTTACATGTTAGAGAAAAATCCTTTTACTTTCTTTCCATTATTTTATATGTTCTAACAACAAAAGAAGGTCACTACCAACTCTTATAAACACTTTATAGAGGCAGCATTATGATCACATGAACCCTGCTCCTCCCTATTCTTCTGTCAGCTCAGGTATTAGAGGAGGGATATGAGACTGAGAGTTGATGACAGGTCATTTCCTCTCTCTGTCCTCGGCTTCCTGGGCTGAATTTCTGACGTGAAAGCTCTACTGTATTTTTGGAGAAAGGATGCACAATGGCACTGTGCCAGTTCAGTAAAAAAAAAAAAGGACGGGGGGCTAAAATGAAAAACAAGAAGGAGAGGGCAGGAGCGTGACAGTGAGATCAGAGAGGCCCCAAAGTCTGCCTCTGTTCCTGGCCTCTTTATGTGTCTCCTGGGTGACGGGGAAGGCAGGGCGAAGCACTAACTTCACACCGAGCTGCACAGGGGGCCCAGAATAGAAGCATGAGACAGACAGGAACAGATACTGTGTTAACACTGTGTTTACAGGCAACATGAGGGCCGTAATGACTCATTTTTATACTCCTGAGATCTTAAACCACGTGTCCCCTTCAAACAAATCCCCTTGGGCTTCTCTTCATGCGTTTCCATCCTGTGCTGTCTCCTTTGTTACTGGATGGATTCTTAAACTCAATGCTACTAGTTACAATAACTAAATAAAAAAAAAAAATCTGCAGTAATAAAGGACCATGATGAATTCCTTTTTAATGAAACTATTCCACATAAAGGCTGACATCAGTCATCTGTTTCTCGTTGCTTGCCATTTCTTAGCCTGTATTTTTCTAATTTAATTTAGTAGTGTCTTTAAAGGTAAGCAAAATAAGTAGGGTTGCACCAAAATGAAAATTATTTGTTTTCATTTTTTTTTTAAGTTATATTTTTTGGGGCTTTTTTGCCTTTATTCCACAGCACAGCTGAAGAGAGACAGGAAATATAGGGAGTAGAGAGCGGGGGAAGACATGCAGGAAATGGTCAACCGGTCGGGAATCGAACTGGTGACTCCTGCGACGAGGACTGTAGCCTCTGTATGCGGGGTACTTAGATCACTAGGCCACCAGCGCCCCTAAATGAAAACTTTTTGCAGAAATCAAAAACCGAAAATGAGGAAACAAAGGCCGAAAACCGAAACACCGAAAGAAATTATTATACCAATTATTAGTAGGGAGTCCAGGGACAGTTGTAACATTTCACTCCTTGGATTTGAGATTAATCCATGCATTTTCTGTTTGTGTTGCACAGGCATGTTCTAGGCCATTTATTAGCAGACACTTAAAGCTAGTTTGTGTAGCAGTTTGAACACACTGGGTTAAAAGAGCTCAAAGTTATAGACAGAAATGTCCAAAAATGTTACAACTGTCCCCGGTCTCCCCTACCATTGCATTTATGGCTATGACTGTGTACTAACCTCACTAAAATCAAGGATCTCATTGAACATATCAGACAACGAGGGTGCATGCCCCTCATCTGGTTTAGAGAGACGGGTTCTTTTTTCTGCACTCTGTTCTCCTTCTCCTTCCTGCACTGTGTGCTTCTCCGTCTCCAAGCGGGTTCTCCGCATCCATCGCGGCCTGGATCATTTCTTGTGTGCGCTGCTTTATTCCCACATCCAAGTAATGATCTTTATAACGCGGATCAAGTACAGTCGCGATAAAGTGCAGAGGATCTGAATAGATCTCAGTGAAACGTGTGCTGACAGACTCTAAGAGTGTACTTTTCATTGTTTTCACTCCGTGGTCCGTCTCAACCTCTTTGCTTAGGAGATGCTTTAGTGCTGCAATTAAAGGAAGAACGGATTTAGGCATGTTGGCCCTTATCCTGGCAAGCGCGTACTGACCGTGAATTTTGCTTGCGTCATCACAACATTCTGTTTCGGCCGTGTTGTTTCAGGGAAAAAAGTCTTTCTAGGGATGCACCGAAAATTTTGCCACCGAAAGTTTTTGGATGAAAGTGGCTCAAAAGTGCATTTCAGCCGAAAACTTTCGGTGGTCGAATTTTCGATGCATGCATCCCAGCCTTTAGCAGTTACTGTTACTCAAAGCTATGAATCAAATTATATCTGGAGTAGGGGAGAACGGGGTTGGTTGTCACACGGGTTGGTCAGCACACTCGTTATATGTCGCCACCAGAGGGCACTGTCTCTCAAATTGGGGTATGGACATTTCCAGAATTAGGATCAGAGCTCACCTACATAGTCTTCTCTGGAGTAAGACAGCTGAACTTGAGGTGAGAGGGCTTTTTATGTTTTTCATGTCAAATTGTAAATATTCAGCTTCTCAGTATTTTTCTTCTAGGCTTTTAAACGATGGGTTTATAACTAAACAAGTTACCCTTACAAAGTGTGAGGGGAAAGCTATAGTTTAGATTTTTATTAGCTAGCTAAATAGCTGTTAGATGGTTGTTAGCCTTGATGCTAACAGCAAATTCCAGAGTATCTTTGATAGTTAATTGCCTCTTTGTTACAATTAGTTGGAAAATGAGAGGGACAAACATTTCAAGCCAACACCTTAAGCTTCAATTTAATGTAGGAATGACTATTGAAAGATGTTTTGATGATGAGCAATCATCAAAACAGTAAAAAGTGTGACAACCAACCCCGTTCTCCCCTACTTTGATGCTGATGAAATTCTAAAGACATTATAATTTTCAGGCAAATTCTGTCTCAAATAGGATGAGGATCGTCACTGCTCTATGATTTCTGAGCAAATTTACAGACAAGAGGTTGCCATAACATGTCTGTTCCAAAAAAGCTCTTCTCCTCCTTTCACACAGATTTAAGTGGTATGACATGATTATGAACAGAAAAGCAAACAGATCAAAACTAGAGCAAACTCTATTAAAACCTCTGTCAGGCTTGACAGAGACTAGGCTGTTACTCTGGCTTGCAGGATGATGACTCAGACACAGAGCATACTGAAACAGATTCATCACAACTGACCTATATATAGACCGCCGCCACTGCAGCCAACACCCAGCATCGACGGAAAACAATGCGGGGCCATAACAAAGTAAAGCACTTGTTCAGCAATGTGTGATATAAATCAGGTCTAACTCGTTGAAAAAAAGAGACGCTCACCTCATTTTTGTCAGCAGTGCCAGCAGGTGGAGCGTCCTCGCCTGGGGCTGAGTCAGGACGCAGAGTCTGAGCTCCACCTGAACTCAACATCTTATCCACAGGCGTGTCTGTCCTTGATCTTTGGAGAGAAAACATAGTAGGAGATTATCTGACAAGGAAGCGTAATATACTTGTAGCGCTACAAAAAAGTTTTGAGATCCACAAACGCTTACGTTTCAGGGGATTCCTCAAAGATGCTGTGGCAGTCTGAGCTCTCCATCATTAGACTCCTGGTCAGATTCTGGCCTCCCGCTCCGGGGTAGTGGAAGTTTGCAAACGAGTGAGACATGGGAGAGATACCTTTCCCTGGAGGTACATCCCCACCACTCGCTCTTTTATCCTGGCCAGACAGCCCGTAAGACAACCCATCCAGCGCCGGGTTCAAGGAGCGAGACATGTAGGTGTCGGCGGACTGTGGGCGACGCAGCGGGGAGGAAGGGTACGGAGACAGTTTGCTGATGAGCGGGGTGAGGAGGTCAGCGTAGCCGGTCTTTGCAGGCTTCACCAAGCGGTCCACATGGATGTTAAGTTGTTTCTGTTCGAAGGCGCAAGAGAAGACGGTGTGGGCGAGATTCTGCATCCAGGAGAGCAGGGACAAGTCCAGGTCATCACAGCCGTTACCGCACAGCATATCAACACCCAGGAGCACCTCGCTCTCTGTGATCTCCTCTCCTGTCGCCTTGCTCTGCACATTAGACACAACTCAGATGTAATCGAACACTTGTCATTTCACCAAACAACATTTATTTATGTTCAGGTGAAGTAGTGCAAACCTGGCAGAACTCCACACAGCACTCATAGAGGACTCCCTTGAGGAGCAGCTGGAAGAGTCGATCCCTGCTGGCCTTGAATCCAGCCTCGCTCAGCTTCCTGTCAGCAGGGATGAATTCTGCTACCATGGTGCAGGCCTCCTCAAAGCACTGCACCCTGGCTGTGCTCGGGTTCCAATCCTGAGGGACACAAACAGAGAAATAAGCAATCCACACGTTGGTAGAACACATAAGTTACAACAAAACACACAGCTGTTTTTGTAGAAAACTGGAAACTTGTTCAAGTGTCTCTCCTCCTGAAACATTTCTGCTTCAATCCACTTTCAGATGTCTTGCCTTGAACTCAGCGTGGTTTGTGAGGCGAGGCAGCGTCAGGAGCAAACACAGTTTGCTGTAGTCATCTTTAGTGGGACAGAACTCCTCCAGGGCGTGGAGACACTTGACTGCTTCCTGCATGGTGAACTCAAGCTGCAAAAGAAAACATAAGAAAGATTTTAGATTGTCACAGATGACCGAGCAGAACTGTCTCTTAAGCACCTCAGAGGTAGAAAAACACTGCTCTCCCTAAAAGAGTTACATATCCAGCTGCACACTGGAGACAACGAGAGATGAAAAAAAGACCAGCTTCAAGACCAACATGAATAAGGCGATAGATTTATGGTCATCATTCTAGATTTTTTTGGTCCTGCACCCTTCTGAAAAGTCACTGCTGGCAAATAACAAACAAACAATAACATTCCTCAGCACTCGACTGCATGTACACCGGTTCACTATAGGCGTTTTTCGACCAGAGGAACTTTACCCTGGAACTATGGGCGTTTCGACCGACGGTAGTTCAGGTGTAGATAATCTCCCCCCTAAAAAGCCCCTGCTAGGGGGGTAGTACTTTTCAAAGGTCCTGGGGCTTTTGGGGAGCAGGGCCTGCAATGCTGAACGTGTCTGATTGGTAGATTAACCACAGTGTGTTCATTCCTCCCATCGTCCACGATAACATCACACACATCTGTAATTCACTTGATTTCTCTTTCTTTCATTTGTTCTATCTGTCTTGTATGTGTGTGTACTTTTCAAAAGAAGAAGCTGTGAGTCTGTAACAGTAGTCTTCTCTCAGCCCACAGTGAATGCATCTCTCCCGGTGTTATGGTTGTAAAAGTGACATTGTAAGCTGGAGGCCTTCAGCTGATCGTAACAGTGTTTGTGGAGTTTACACAGCTGATGAAACACAGAGGGAGTTTAAGATTCAATATCCACATCAGATTTTTAATGATCGTCTAAAGACGTTTATGAGGGATACATCCGGCTGAAAGTCGGCAGTTAACAGGGTCGCGGTTTAAACCAAAACACCGCCGATCTCTGCCACAGCTTTTTGAGTTAAAAACGATTTTTAAGCCGTGTTGAAACGTCTTTGCTAGTCGCGCTTATCTCCTCTCACGTGTTGATTCAGTGAATCCATCTGTGACGAAATATAGCACAGGTTTTAGGACAAAGTGGCAACCAGAGTCAACGTATCAGTGTCATCATGCATTTCTTACGGTGACTTTTTTGCAACTTATCAACAGAAAATGTATTCAACATTAGTATATGCTATCTATTGCTATGCTATTGAACAGACACTGCTATAATCAAAAAGTCTGAGCAGGTGCATTCTACCGCTCTGACAATAACAGGCAGCAGATGGCTGCACCTTTATTGTCTTGCAATCTATTCAGCTGTGGATAGGATATCACAGCTGCTGAACAGATTCTCCCACAAGACTAGGTTACAGAGGTGCACTTATACAACATAATCCAGACAGGTCTTACACCGCAGAGTCGCCAATACCGACATCACTCCCTGCATGCAAATGTCATGCACATGCACCAACCTGCCTCCTCCTCCTCACTTTACAAACAGACGTTCAGAGGTTTGTTCAGATAGCATGTAGAGAAGTGGTTTCAGCTCACATGAATCAAAAAACATGCACACCTTTTTGTTTACTACCTCAACAACCAGTGACAGTCAGTGTGAAGACAAAACAGCCCGGTTACAACATCTATGCACTAGATAGAGAATGCAAGTTGGTGCTTTGGAGGCTCTCAGAGCAATAAAAACACAGACGATTGGTTGATTTACAACATGTCAGAGTGGTGACTTACATGCTGCGGCTCATCCTCTGCAGACATGGCGTTATTCACACACAGAGCCTCCAGAAACTTCTGCTTCAGGATGATGTAACGAAACCTGAGACGTCACAAAGCTGATGTTAGAAATTGTGGCATAAATACATTTCAGTGTGAATGCTGCTTGTTTTTAACTCAAAGACTGTATAAAATATGGACGTAGGATCTGTGACGTCACCCATCTGTTTCTGAAACGCTGTTTTGAGGCCATATTGCTGCTGTTGAGCA
Source organism: Notolabrus celidotus (assembly GCF_009762535.1). Classification (NCBI taxonomy): domain Eukaryota; kingdom Metazoa; phylum Chordata; class Actinopteri; order Labriformes; family Labridae; genus Notolabrus; species Notolabrus celidotus. The sequence continues at coordinate 19,645,378 of NC_048286.1, read as the reverse complement.
ATTGTGACGTAAAGAGGCGGGCTTTGAGCCTCCTAGCCGACAAATACAGTGTTCCCGCCTGTCAATCAAGTCAGCTGTGCCTCTCATTGGAAGACTCGTAATCTCAATATCTTCGAAATTGCCGCATTAGAAAATTCAACCCCCTCACAGTGTGTGCCGATTGAGAAATGAGCTATCCAGGCTGCACTCGTCTTTTGTACCAGGCTGTAAACATGTTTATTTCTGCTGTAAAGATCGGCTTTTTTGAATTTGTGTGTATGTGGTTTCCGGTACTTCCGGAGTCAGCCTCAAGCGGATCCTCGATGAACTGCAGTTTTTAGCACTTCTGCATTGGACCGGAGGTTTGCTGCTTGGTTTAACTTTGCTCCTGTTGGGTTTAGCACCATCAACCTCTACCAAAGGAGTCAAATACAGTGGATAGCAAAAGTCTACACACCCCTGTTAAAATGCAAGGTTTGGTGGTGTAAAAAAAATGAGACCAAGATAAATCATGTCAGAACTTTTTCCACCTTTAATGTGACCTATAACATGAAGAATAGTAGTCAGTCATAAATTGTGACAGGTGAATACTGACTACTATTTTTCAAGAGTTTGAATGTGATTGTTTATTCTGAACAGAGCTAAATCCCCAGTTATAAGAGGGTGTGTACACTTCTGCAACCACATTAGTTTATTTTTTATTATTTATTCCTCCCCCTAAAAGATTTCAATTTTTTCTTCAGTTGAGTTTTTCATGTTATAGGTCACATTAAAGGTGGAAAAAGTTCTGACATGATTTATCTTGGTCTCATTTTTTTACATTACAAAACCTGGCATTTTAACAGAGGTGTGTAGACTTTTGATATCCACTGTATGTGCAAGTCAACAACAAATTTAACTTGACAAATAAACAAACCTTTTTCTGTCAAATTTATCCATACACTCCAGAGGCTGAATGAACTGTAGGACCTCATCCCATTGGCCATCAAGAACCAGTTGCCTGAAAGGGAAAAAAAGGAGGTCACTACAAGACAATCTGTTAATGAACAACTTACACTGCGAAGGTGAAATACCAAAATGTAGAATTACAGGAAGAACAATCACATCTACAACAGAGGTGTAGTGTAATACTATCTCCACATAGAGGAAACAAGACAGGCTAAACTTGAAATCAGAATAGCTGCCTGCTGTTTCAGCCTCATAGTACAAAGCTTTTTTAGATCTACAAAGTGAGGTGTAAGTTTCCAGACTGCGCTGTTGGTTTGTTTGTTGCTGTCGACTTCATCTACCTGAGGAAGAGCATGTCGTCTGAATAGAGCCCGTTGATGACGCCGCTCTCCTTCTCCAGGGCCAACATGCTGATGTGCAACTTCCTGGCGTTGAGGAAGTCCAGGATCACCTTGATGATCTCCACCTCCTTCACATTGATGGTTTCCTCCGCTGTCATGGTGACGACGGGCTGCACATGAAAATCACAAGTGAGCAAATCACTGACACTACTGAAAAATACAACAGCACAGTTTCTGTGTGGCTTCATGCTGCCGGCACAACAAAACCCTGAGGTGATCAATGCAGGCTGTGCTGTTCATTCATTATGTACCTACAGGTATGCCAGTGTATATTATTCATCGCATACAACATTTCTATAATTATAATAGACAACAAGACAACACTGGAAATATCTGAAAGTTGAACCATTCCTTTTCATTTTTTTTGACAAAAACAGCCAAGGTGGACAGAAATCAAAGGAAATGCTCACGACGATGCTGGTTTTGATATCTGGGATCAAAATTGAAAGCGTATTTCAACAATTTTAAACAACTTTGTACCAAAACGATGACAGCACCGCAGATAAAGCATAAAACCAGAATACAGCACACATGAGTATGATATATATTTGATCATAAGCTTAATTATTCAGACATGATTTTGCAAAAAACATTGATCACATCTTGATTTATATCAAAACAAGTGTGTCATATGATGTCTTTACGGCGATGCACTTCTCCTCAATGTCTTTCATGTGGTCTCTGCTGAATTTATCCTTCATCTCATTTCTGAAATCAGCCATCTCAGTGCGAGTTTGAGACACCTCGCTGTTTGGGATGCTATACTGACCCCCTTTCAGTATGTGATTCTATTTATGTGTGATTTTTCACCTGAAAGTTTTATTTTGTAAATGTGAGAATCACTTCCTGTATTTAAGGGGTACGTCCATCTATTACCTTCAACGCTGTGACTGGTCTGTGCTATTTCCCAGATTAAATACTTTAAAAGGACAAGAAGTTCAAAAATCTTGTTTATGTCTTTTTTGTCTCTGAGTCTGATGGCTGCATTGTTGTTTTGTAATGTTGGCTGAATCTAATAAAAACGTAAAAAAAATAAAATAAAAGGACAAGAAGAAAAAAACAAACAAGAAAAATATCCTTACTGTTTTGATAACAATTTGATAACAACCATACTCCATCACTGTCTGGTTTGGCTCTGCAACCAAACTAGACAAACACAGACTGCAGCGGACTATAAGGACTGCAGAAAAAATCATCGGTGTCCACCTGCCCCCCATCCAGGACTTGTACCGGTCCCGGGCCAGGAAACGGGCAGGTAGCATCACTGCTGACCCCTCACACCCTGGACACAAATTCTTTAAACTCCTCCCCTCCGGCAGGCGCTACAGATCACTGTGCGCCAAAACAATCCGTCATAAGAACAGTTTCTTCCCCCAGGCTGTCTCTCTGATGAACACTAAACCATAACAGTGTCACACCTGTCAGATAAATACTCTCTGTAAATATACATGCAGATACACAATGCAACAATTCTCAAAGCAGAATTCCATATTTCTATTTTTTGTACTATTTAACTTCTATTTTATAATGTAAAACTACCTCTGCAACTCACCACTGCACTTTATCATATTATTTTCGCCTGTACATATTAGTCAAGCCTATTTGTTGTTTCTTTGTATTTATAGCTAAGGTTATTGTTATTATATTTTTATTTAATTTTTTATTGTAGTTCTTATTCTTATTCCTATTCTGCCTTGTACAAAGAGAGCACAGTTTACTGAAGTCAAATTCCTTGTGTGTTCAAGCATACTTGGCGAATAAAGCTGATTCTGATTCTGATTCTGCCCTGAACTATTGGTAAGTTTTTCTTGCAGAAAGCATCTAAAATGCAGATACTTAAATAATAATGGATGAAATTGAATGTGTCTTCAAAGAAAAGCATCTAAAGTGCATTATGGGACTGAATGTACTAATAATAATGACATTTATTTTTGTTACAGTCCACTCAAACTGCATGACTGACACTCAAACTGCATGGTCACCTATCCCAAAGTACTTCTTTACATTTTAACTTCTGGAGATCAAAGGTGAATAACCTGACAACACAGCAGTTTGTTGTGATTTGCAGCATGTTAAACCTCTCTTTAGGCTACTCAGTAAAATGGTGGTGTTCTCCAAATGGTCTGAGACATTTTAACGCTTTCATGCATTTGATTTAACCACAGCAATGCGAAACTGGCTATATTTTTTTAAGTGTAGATGAAGTCGAGCAACCTCCCATCGACTTAACCCTCCTATTATGTTCGTTTCTTAGGGACAGCAATAATGTTCCTGGGTCAACTTGAGCTGGGGCATATTTAATGATCCGAAAGTGTCCGAACCCCCCAAAAAATCCCAATAAACATTTTTTAAATCTCATTACTAACTCCATTACTAACCATTTAAATCAATGTTTAGTGATATGGTGTTCTTTAATTCTCACAGATCATGCTTCAATGAGGATAACTCACTCGTTTTGGATGAAATTCATGTCAAAACTTTTTTAAATGTACATTGAAAAGCCCTAAATATAAATATAATAGTTTAATTAACAATAGCTGGTTTGGGAGGCATATAACACCTAAGATGGAAGGAACCTCTGGATACCACTAGCCTTTCATCCACTGTGCCATTAGAAATAAGAAATAATACTTTTAACATTTTATTACATTTTTGAACAGGAGGGTTAAGCTTATTAATAGCAGTGTGTAAAATGTGTAGTCCCTTGTCACATAAACAGATGGTGTTTACAGAAGGTGGACCAACAGATGTTGAATCACAATAGCAGGTTTCTAACTTTGACAGGATACACTATCTCCCACATGTTGTGTTAACAGAGTACATCTTATAACACATGGAAGTCAGTGACACAAGCATGGTTATCCATCAGGGTGTGTGAGCTTCATATTTGTCCAAACCATCAGCTATTGAGCTCCTTTAGACAAATAACAGACTTAAGCACAGGGGCACTGCAGACCTGCTAAGCTAGCATGAGATGGTTAGCTAATAACACTGGCACCAAGTCAATCACTGTAAGAAGCTTATGTTACTGTTAGCAGGGAAAGGCGTCTGGATATAGAGAGCGGATTACAGCAATATAAATATATAGCTAGTTACCATAAGAGCTTCTACAAAGCTGGGTAATTTATCGTCTGGATGGTCGGTGGAGGGGGACTGTTAGCTCGCAGGGCCGAGGGGAGTGAGGCATCATCCGCTAGTTAGCTGCTGCTGTCCGGGCGGGGTACGCACTGACAGCTTTCCCAACAAAAACACAGATTCCGCTCACAATGCTCACCTGTTTCTACAAATGCATGAAAACGCAGTCCTCCCCGGGTGTTTCCGTTCCGCGGACAGACGCTGTCACGACGGTACCTCTTCGTATGGTGGTTGTGTTGTCCGTCTGTCTCCCCTCCTTGCTGTCTCTTTCTGCGCCGCTCCTCTGCGCTCTGCTGCTGCTGCTGCCCAGCCCTGCCTGCCTGCTTGCCGCCTGCTGCCTGCAGGAGCACCGCCTCCCTACATCCTCCAGACGCCTCACATCAGGAGCAGCAACATGTCAGCAATACATAGGGCCAAGTATATTCTGTAGATTGATAATAATAGAAATACATGTTTTTCAGACAGCTTAAAATTGATGACAAAAGCAGAGGCGTGGACAACAATGGGTGAGGGAGGGGACTTCCCTTATTTATGTTTTTTTGTCCATAGAAACCTTGTAATGGTTTAACTTCAGAGAATACACAAAGCCCTTTTGTGAGAAGCACCCACAAAAATACAAGAATTGCACTTATAGTATAGTATAGTATAGCAGGGGCGTTGCTAGGCATAAAGCTCTACTGGGGCACAGGTCCCCTACTGAGCTGGGAAAATCTGCCTTTTGCTTATTTGCACCATCTGCATGGAACTCCCTGCAAAGCACTTTAAAAATAAATGCACTGGTTTCTTTTAATCATTTTAAATCATTACTTTTAAATTTTTTAACCTCTGATTGTACCTGTTTTCACTGACTTTGTGTAACATTATTTTTTCAATGGTTGTAACATTACTTTTAATTGTTGTCTGTTTTTAATTGATCATCATTCTTTTAGGGTTATATCTTTTATTTGCTTGTCATGCATTTTAATGTTTCTTTTATATACTCGTCGTCATTGTAAATGAGGGCTTGCTCTCAATGATCTTCGAGTTTAAATAAAGAGATAATAATAATAATATTTCCCCTTACTCACACACACACACACACACACACACACACACACACACACACACACACACACACACACACACACACTTTTTATGGGCAGGTGTTTTCTCATGCCCTCTAAAGAGATCCAGAGCTTTTTTCCAGTTAGTGAAACCAGTGCTCACAAATGTGTCATGTTTCATGTGTTTACCAAACATCCTACATGAGAAACAAAAAGCTGCATCTCTATTTACAGAATATTATAACCAGGAAAAGCTTTCAAACCATTGTGAATTTAATGATGGTTCTTTTAACCCAAAGCAGTGCTGGGGATAGTGGGACTTCACTTGTTTAGGAATTAATGAATGTATGGGAAACACTGCGGTGGATGCAACGCATAAACAACTGCGCCTAAAGTATTTTCCTTGATACTGGGGCACAGCTCATTTATACTGAGGCACGTGCCCCAGTAAAGGGGGTCTGGCGATGCCCCTGCATAAGGCCAAGTATATTCTGTAGATTGATAATAATAGAAATAAATGTTTTTCAGACAGATTAAAATTGATGACAAAAACAGAGGCGTGGACAACAATGGGTGAGGGAGGGAGAGGGGAACTTCCCTTATTTATGTTTTTTGTCCATAGAAACCTTGTAATGGTTTAATTAACTTCAGAGAGTACACAAAGCCCTTTTGTGAGAAGTACCCACAAAAATACAAGAATTAATTGCACTCATAGTATAGTATTGTATAGTATCAATCAATCAATCAATCAATCAATCAATCAATCAATCAATCAATCAATCAATCAATCAATCAATCAATCAATCAATCAAGCTTTATTTATATAGCACCTTTCATACAAATCAAATGCAACCCAAAGTGCTTTACAGCGATTGAAAAAAAAGAAAGAAGCAGAAATAAAACAAAGGCAAGACATATTAGGGGACAATAATAATAATAAGAAAAATAGTAATAATACAAATTAAAAATAGGAACAACATAAAATTGAATTAAATAGAGACCAATGCACACCAAAATATAATATGTGTAATCAAAATAAGTTAAAGCAACAAAATTAAGAATACAAATAGTTAAAATGAATAGATTTAAAAAGGGTAAGGATAAGAGTTGAAAAATAAAACTAAGGCTAAAAATATCAATAAAACTGAGTAGATAAATAAAAATTTAATAAATAAATGAATTAATACATAAAATAGAATAAGATAACAGTTAAAATCACTATAATAATAAAGCAACATTTAAATCAATATTATAGTAAAAGGTAAGTAATAAAATTGTTAAACCCTACATAAAAGTCAGACTGAATAAATATGTTTTTAGTTTACGTTTAAAAGTCTCAATATCTCTATCAGCGCCTCTCAGATCCTCTGGCAGGCTGTTCCATAGTTTGGGAGCGTAGTGGCTGAAAGCAGCGTCACCAAATGTTTTTGTTCTTCTCTTTCTTTTAGGAACAGCTAAAAGAGAGGAGCCGGAGGATCTGAGAGACCTACCTGGTTTATACACTAATAGCATCTCTGAGATGTAGTCTGGTGCAAGGCCATGCAGTGCCTTTAAAACTAGTAAAATAATTTTTAGTATAGTATAGTATAGTATAGTATTGTATAGTATGACTATGTACCGGGCCCAGTCTTTTGTGCAAAAGCCCTGACTGCAGCAACAAAACCCCTGTGTCTTTGTCTAAACCATCAGTGGTGGACAAAGTACACAGTTTCATTACTTAAGTCAAAGTATAGATACTCCAGGTCAAATATTACCCCAATACGAGGGAAAGTTGCTCTGTCAAATTATTACTTGAGTTAAAGTACTGAAGTACTTGCTTTTAAAAATACTTAAGTATTCAAAGTACTTCTTAAAAAACTCAAAACTTTGTATTTTCACAAAGCATGAGTGCAGTCAAGACTACATAGGAGTACATTCGGTTACATTATGTTCATTCAGAAACCATTACTTGAAATCTCTAAAAACTATACCATGGAATAAAAACAGAAACTAAGTTGCTGCACAGAAATGTTCATCTGGAATGAAACAAATGTTATGTAGCTCAACACTCTTTCTCAGGTTGGACAGTGAATGTTGTATGTTTGGGCAGAGTGGGAAACAGGGAGAACATTTCAAACGATACGTATCATTCTTCATTTCAAAAACCTCTAACACAGGTTGAAGATATGGCCTTGGGTGCTCAGTTGGAGAATTATAGCCATCATTACCACCTCTAAATGAACTGCCTGATCTGAGTGAAATGTGTTCTCCACGTTCAGTCTTGGAGATGCACGGTATACAGGTACGGCTAAACCACTGAGACAAACAGAACTACACAAACACATTTTACTGTCTTAGGGATCAGATTTCAGAAAAGATAAGGAAATTCATGAGCTGACTTCAAAGTAAAAGTAGTGAGTAACTAGAGCATTGATAGAAATATAGTGGAGTAAAAAGTACAATAATTGTCTTCTGAATGTAGTGGAGTAAAAGTAATAAGTACCCCCAAAAAATAATACTCAAGTAAAGTACAGATACTCAAAAAATGTACTTAAGTACAGTACTCAAGTAAATTGACTTTGTTACTGTCCACCACTGACTGTAAGTAGTGGATGTAGCTGCTGTAACATGATCTGCTGGTACATGAAGCTTGCCCCTGCACACTGAATTTTGCCATCTTTCTATCATGATATTTAAAAGGCTGGGACAACTCAATAGTACTAGCCACACCCTATAACATGCTCTACTTTATTGTATTTTACTGTAATGGGATCAGGATTTTCCAAATTATGTAGTTTTCAAAAGGACTTACAACAAGTGCTTGGGACCAAACACTTGTAAGAAAAATGTTAACTATATTAACAAATCTTGTCAAAGGTCGGATCATATCTGACTAACTTCCCTATGATCCTATTTTTGAACAAGTGGAGTTGTCTCAGGTGGCCATTGTAAAGACCCATTGTAAGTAGTTAAGATGGTGCCTTATTTGGAGAATATTACTAAGACATTCACTGTTTTAACTGGAATTGAATAAAATAAGTAAATTGTATCAGCTGGTATACAAACATTTTTTTATGGATCCCTTTTTTTCATGAGGAAATTGTCACCAAAATATGAGACTTGTTTTCTTTCAGAGTCTAATCTATGGCTCAAACACACTTTTAAAATGGCCCCTTAAATTTAACTTATTTCAGTTACTTGCTATCAGCCAAACACATATAGATAACCATACAGATATAACTTCAGAAAGTCAATATTGGATGATAAATGTACCCAGCATGATTTATCCACCCAGCAATAGATCATTTTCTGAATTACTTCATGTATTATTTAAAAGCCTGAAGTCCTTTGTTTTCAGTTTCTGCCACAGTAGAGCCTCAATAGGCTGGACAGAAATACACAGCTGTGCTACACTGATAATGACTGTGTTGATAATGAAGACATCGGATGCTGCAGAGTAACTTGACTTTCTGTCTACTGGATGCAAAGAAGAAACTGTAGAGTAAGACACATCGAGGTATCACACAGGTGTATGATTTTTACCCTTGTGGCAGAGTGATGTGTTAGACCAGGGGTTCCTGAACTTTCCAGCCCGTGACCCCCAAAATATAGGTGCAAAAGATTCGTGACCCCCAAAGTTATTTAATGTGGCTTCATTTAGCTGGTCTGCAGAAAATTAGCCTACCTACATGAGCATGTGGCTGTGTTTCCTGTCCTGTTATAAATTAACTTACTTCTACTGATGCTTTTGATGATTAACTGTTCACTTACCCTAAACTTAGGAGTCATCTGGCAAAAAGAAAGGCAGAAAACTCATTACATTTTCTATTTTCAAGTATTTATTTCAAGTTTAGTTACTATTTTTGTAGATATTTTGTACTTTTATGGATAAAATGTACTAATCTTGGATAAAAAAATTCTGGGAGACATCTCACGACCCCCAATTTGTGTCTCGCTACCCCCCAGAGGGTCCCAACCCACACTTTTGGAACCCCTGTGTTAGACAGCACTGATAACAGTTTGTAATGAGATTGATGAATCAAACGACACGCCATGAATACTGTTGATAGCTGGCATTTTAATAAAGCTCAAAGGAATAGAAAAACAACAAAAACATGAACAGTTGAGCCTGTTTAGTAAAATGAAAATAAAAAATGAATTCAGAATTGGAAAAAATACTATGCTCTTAGTTCAGTTTACTGAATGGAATTTATATGATACCACAATAAAGCCTCGATTAGACTTCACATACCTTGCATCATCAGTTACACCTTGCTTTCAACACTTCCTTCAACAGCTGTACTGCTTCTTTAGTACACTCCTTCAACAGGTAAAAGTCATTACAAAAAATACTTCTATATGCCAAAATATATCTGTACAGTGTCAAATACATACTGAAGAAACATGATGAAAAATATGTAACAGAAATGTTAAAGTAAAGTAACAATTAGGACCTCACTGAAGTAGAAACAACAGTGGATGCGGTCCTGAAGTGCTATCATCTGTGAATTGATTTATTTACAATTGTGGACGACTTTAAGAGTAATCAGGATTTAATTTTGAGACAAAACCCTCTTCAGAGTGACATTTTGAGTTTGAGTTAGTTCCAAATGCAACATGGTCAATGGTGATTCTTTAAATTGCACAGACTGATGACAAAGTGTTGAATTTCCATCTATTCTACGACTGATGATAGTCTTATCAGTGACACGTTAGAGTTATCACACTCTTTGCATTTTTAGCACAATAAAAGGCCCCAAAGGACACACACACTGATACACACATGATAAATTATAAAAGCTACTCAAAAACCTACCACAAGCTGACTTGTTCATTTTGAATGGATCTGCCATCATATACAAAGTAATTTAACTTATATACCTGTAGTATAGACTGTTTCTCTGAATAAAATCTAAGGTGACTTTTAAAATATCTCCAAAGCGTTATCAAAATGAAATAAATTAAGAGTGTATTGCAGGTGCTTTCCAGAACTGTTCAATGGCACTCCGGATGCTCGACAAAATCTCCATTTCTTTTGGAAAGTATTTGCAATTACCAACTGAGGTAACGTCCTCAGTCTTAATGGCACTTCCCTACAAACACGCACATACACACACACCTATACACACACACGCGCGCGTGCTCAAATTTGAACTTTTTCTATGCTTTTCAGTCACATGTAAAAAAAACACAGAAGAAACATGCCTGTATAGCAGCAAAACTCTCATCAAAGATGCTGCCTCTACCTGTTCATGGATCAGACGGACCACCCTTAAAGTTGAACGACTGGGCTCTATAGGGGGTGTTATCTGATCTGAGACCTGTAGTTACACACAATCTCATCCGAAGCACAAAATACTTTATCAACAGGTGTGAACAAAATGACACCAACGCTCACAGTGCATCCATATGACACAAAACAAGCATAAGGCCACACATGATCAACTTAGAGAAACCAAACTGCCTCTGTCAGAGGCGTGACATTCACTGCTTCAGTGGTTCAACTAGGTAAGGCATGGCTCCGCCTTCTGTTTTCTGCTCTTTTTTTGGCACGAGAGAACATTGAAACACATGCTGACAAGTACACACGTGTGCCCCGTTAAAGAAGTCCAGAGTGTGACAGTCACCTCTGGTTCGTGACAACGTCTGTGAGGCCTGATTGTGTTCTACATTCCAGTTGTGATTTCTTACAGTGGGATGTTAAATGATACACATTTTCTGTCCAGATCTACTTAGTGTGCAGTTTTTTGGGTGTCCCCTGCTTCTTGGTTTGCCACAGGTGACTAGAGATGGTGATGGCGTCCACGCTGGCAGACATGGTTTTGGCAGGGATCAGGCTGAACTGCTTCCTGTCTGAGTTATACTTGTACAGGCCATCGATCATCTTAGTGGTGATGCTCCTCGGCCCGATGCCGGCCAATTTAGTGATCTCTTCTGTCTCGGGGCAGTGCGTGTACACAGACCTGAACTGACATCCAGCATCACGGAACAAAACCAGAAAGCTATTGGCTTCAGATTTCTCCATTTCCTGCAGAAAAAAACAACACAGGTTAGTTATTTGGACATTTTCAGGCCTAATTCCTATCAGGTACCAGTAATCAAAAATATCAGATAGCATTTTCAATATTTTACTCTTTTTACAGTACTAACCCTGCTTGTGTTAAGAGTAACATTGTTGCCTGGCCTGGCTCAATACACTGAGATAATCCTAACCTAAAAACAAACTATGAATCTCTAACTTCCTGTGTCTGCTGAGAAGTGCCAGAGAAGCCCGGATATCTAACATGAAACAGTATTTGTATTTGTCAAAGTTTCAACTAAAACAACTTAACATTGAAAAAACAAAGCCTGTTATTTTGCAAGCTTTGTCTAATGAGACAAATTACAACAAATAAAAAAAAACTTGATCGACAGCATTCAATTTGTATTTCAATGCAACATCAAATCGGGCTCTATTTCCAAATTGAGCATATTCATTAATATATTATTTGCAAAACCGCTTGGACCGAACGGCCTCCGTCTGTTGACGTTAATTGTTCAGGGAGCGATCACGTACATTTGCATGCTAATAAAAGTGCGTCCAGGAGGATAACAATGGACAGGTGGTTGAAATGCTTCTTGTTTGGCAGACATACATCTGTGTACTCCTTGGGCCATCAAAGGTACTAGCTGCCTCAATCTTTAATTATTTCTGAAAAATATTGCACTGCAAATGTATAGAATTTCTGTCATCTTTCATTTCAATGTTATTATGACACTGTAAAACCACATGCATACAATTTTTCTCGGCCATACAAAGGGGTACTTGGCTGAAATTGTTTTTGAAAAGGGGTACACAAACCAAAAAAATTTGAGATCCCCTGTGCTAGAATACATGCTCATGCCTTATATCTCATTTTGGACCAGATTAGAGACATTTCTAGCTCTGATATCAATATTGGAATAACTCTTAAGTTATTATGAGTGCTTATTACATAGCTGTGCAAACTACTTCATTCTTAATGGTAAATACTCTGTAGCAATGGTCTGTTATTTCGAGTTGTATCTAGCCTGCAGTGTGAAACACTTGAGACCAACAAACTATGATGCCAATTCTTAAAAAATAAAATGAAGAACTTTTTCTTTAAAGTGCTCTGGCCATAACATATGTGAATCACTAATAAATAAATGAAATGACCTCTTCAGTAAGATTATTATTACAATAAATACTGGTAAAATATTAAAATATTACACCATAATAATACTAAAACATCCATCCATCCATCATCTTGACCCCTTATCCCGTTAGGGGTCACGGTGGGCTCGAGCCTATCCCAGCTGACTATGGGCGGAAGGCAGGTTACACCCTGGACAGGTCACCAGCCTGTTTTTGGACTGTGGGAGGAAGCTGGAGTACCCAGAGAGAACACACGCATGCATGGGAGAACATGCAAACTCCAAACGGAAAAGCACCTGCCCGGCCAGGGATTCGACAGTGCTACCCACTACACCACTAAACATTTATTAGTTTTATATATTTGTATAAGCTCACCAAGTCAGGGTTTAAATCCATTATAACAACCCACTCACTTTACATTATATTGTGCTTAACGTTATTTAATGCAGAGAGACACACACATAATACCAAAACCTACGTCAAGTATCTTATTCTTCTGCCCTTCGTTGACTTTGCCAGCCAGGCAGCAGTGAGCCAGGGCGTTCTGGATGATGTGCTTGTTGGACTTAGCACTTGGCTCCTTGTAAAGTTTGGGTCCTGTGGGGTCAGAGCACAGGCATGAGACAGCAAAATAGTTATGTATATGCTTTGTATAGTAACTGTGTATTTATGGAAAGCTGTACAGGTATATTCTATACCTGTGTACTCAGCGTTGGAGGGAGTGGATGAGGTGGTGGATTCATTTTCCCAATCTTTCTCTCCGTTACGACTACCAGTCGAAGGACAGGAAGAGAAGCCTTCAGCAGAGTCCGGCCTGGAGAGGACCACATACAAACCAACAATGACACACACGGACGTGACAAAACCCACAATTAACACATTAAGGTTTATACACATGAGCAAGGGAGACAAGCAGACACAGACAGGGAGTACAAATAGACATGCAGATACACAGATAGACACACACATAAAGATGGAGTAAAACAGGGTCAGACACTGTGACACAATTCTCCAAACCCTGCCTGTTGTCTCACATTACATCATGGTGAGACTGAGCTGTGCAGCGAGGGACAGATAGGCATGTTAAGCCAAGCAAAGCAAAGTAAAACAACACTAGCAAGCACAAGCAATACTGCAGAGGACAGAGAGAAGAAACAGAGCAGAGGAGCTGATGCGGAAACATCTCAGGTGCGCAGGTCCAATGCACTGAACTGCAGAAGCAAAACCTACAGTAATGGATTATGGTGAATTTTGAAACATCTGTCTACATTGAAAGAAGCGTCTAATGAAGCCTTTCATGGAGCTGTTTCTACATGGAGCCACATCCAATACACCGCATCTGTTGAGCACCACTCACAGCGTTACTGACCTTCCCTTTCTTTCTTTGGGAGAGCTTAGAAAGAACGGGATGTTTGCAGAGGCCATTTTATGGCCTCTGAGGGACGCATGCAGAATAAAGAGAAAAGGAGAGAGGGGTTCAAGAGAGTCAAGATGCAGAGTTTAAGCCACTTCTACGAAGTCAGCTTCATCATGTGCACACTACAGGATATTTGAGAAAGTACAGGGATGTGACATTTACAAACTGGGAGTTGTACACGGTACGAAATAATGAACTGCAACCAACCAGCTAAAACTTTAAAAACATCCATTCCTTCTGTAGTGTAATGCAATGAGATTTGTACAATGATCAACTGTAAAGAAAATGTGCATGAAAATCAATCATTGCAAATGTGAGATGCAGTGGCGTGTCCAGAAGGGTTGGCCAAGGGTGGCACTGGCACCTCTTGAAATCCAATTGGCCACCCCAGGGGCCACCCCAAAATCCTAAACTATGATTGGCTGTTTGCCTTCACAGAGGTGGGGTTTCTGTTAAAATCTATAATTTAGGATGAGTTAAAAGGCTGACAGTAGATTTCTTTATTAGTGCCCTTAAATGTGACTTTCAAAAAACATCTTTTTGTAAGTCCTTAAAGAATTAAGCTTAGAAGATTCATGCCACTTTGTCATGTTTTTTTTTAAGTCAAAAGGAATATAACAACTGTTTAATACTTTAATGAATGTTGGTTGTGAAGACAGAAAGGGTAAATGTTATTTATGTGGAAATGCCCTGTGAGAGCCTCAGTTGGACCACCCAGGTCAAAACGTTCTGGACACGCCCCTGGTGAGGTGAGCTTCCAGTGCTTTAAGTTGTCAGCCGAGCTAAGAAATTTTGATTTAGGGTTGATAATGGAGAGGTCATATTAAACATAATGAGTGAACTGTGGTGTAATTTACTCTATAGCTTCACTTTTTCAAACAATCAGCATGAGAAAATGATAATGCAGAATCCCTCACAGGAGTGAAAAGTTAGAAAATTAAAAGTTGAATTCAGGGCACAAAATAAAACGTTATTTACTTGCAATTTGGTTCAACTCAACAGGAACACTGAGCTTCCAAAGTCAGAGGTGTAATTCTTTGATTTCTGAGCTACATGTAGGAGTCTCACCTGTTGTTGTTCTTCTTGTTATTTGGGAGATCTCTGTCGTTGTCAGCCAGATTGAGAGACGCCAAAGAAACACTTGATACTGAGAACCCTCGAGGACGCACTCCTGCAACATTAAGACCAGAATTGGTGGCTGGTAATAATACAGCATTAAGCCCCTTTTAGACATGCACAAAACTCTGGAAAATGTCCCAACTTTATCAAGGTGGGCTTCATGTTTAGACGCAAACATTCACATTTTTTATAACGATTTTTTCAAAACTCTTCTCGCCAGCCCCCTGGGGACCTTTCTGCAAGAAGATCTAGTTACCTCTATTTTCTACTGTTGTGTTTGTCTTGGGGAAATGTCATTATACATGATGTTGTTATTTAACATAGAAAAAGTCAACATTACAGAAGACTCCTCTTGCTCTGGCACAAGCAACCCCTTCCCCTCATGTAAAACAAACAGTTCTTCTAGTTGTGACAGCATATCTGATAGAGATGATCAAGTGTGAGTGGGAACTTCCTCAAAACATCAGGGCCTGATAGTCCAAAAATAGTCCAGAAAATGCCAGGAGTTCATGTGTGAAAGTTGCTACAGAGTGTGTTTATTTTGTATTTGGAGCACTGGATGAGTATATTGCTCACCTGCTGCTCTAATAGGGGGAGTGGACGACTCCATGACGTCTCTGTGAATGGACTTGGGACGGGGCTTTTTCTTGAGACTTCCAGATCGAGGCTTTATGACCTCATCCATGTCCACCATCAGCTTCAGCTGCTTCTTCCTCATATACTCATGCTTGATGTATTCCCTCCTCGCCTTCTCATCATCCTTCTTCTGCTGCTCCTCCTCAGCTTTCAACCTGCAGTAGTACAGACAGATTTACTTAAAAGTTCCCAACACAAAGAGTATGTTGTGATGCTATAAACTTGATGACAGTAATTTGATTGGCATGAAGTAAAAGAATCAGACAAACCGTGCAGCTTCCTTCTTCTGCTCCTGGTCCAGCTCCTGCTGTTGCTTCTTCTCTTGTGTCTCTCTCTCCCTCCTTAGTCTCTTCTCCAGCAGAGCGGCTTTCTTTGCTGCCATGTCCTCCTCTCCTTTGACATCGTCCTGATATTTGATGAGAGGGAGACCATGCAAAAGAAATCAGATTATTTGAAGAAACATGTTTCCTGTATCTTTAGGATCCAATAAGGACCTCGCAGACTTTGTTTTCTAGTAAATGCTAAATGGACTGTACTTGTACTTGACTGTGCAGCTCTCTCTCAAGTGTTCTGACTACTTTCAACACATTTACACTACAGGTCACATTCACCTATTCTTGAAACTGAAGTAACAACAATATTCATAAATCCCATATAACACACTATTGTGTAATATACTGTCATCACTCGCACTGCTGTGTTTTTAATGCTGCATAGGTTAAATCAACAAAGCTCTAACATTGTGCTACAATCAGAGCTTTAACGGTCTACCATGTGTCTTTATGCTGTCCCAGATTGAGTCATGCATTGTCTGTGATCAGCTCATGGCTCATCGGGCACAATACAGCACATGTTGTGCCAGACTCAAACACTATGAGATGTAACCTGCTGCTAATACCTGCATACAGTAACAGAAGACTGAATTATTAATGAGTGGTTGATTAACTGCGTGCAACACTTGGTGTTATAATTTTACTGCTGTGGTTGGAGATCACTAGGAGATAGAAAATGTGAAGTGAAAATTATCTAAAGTAGTAGTTTTTTTTTTTACCACACACTTTTTAGCGGCCATTTGCAGGTGCATAATAACATTATCAGTTGCTACATTACAGTTACTATATACATTCTTTATGTTATTAATAAGTACAACATTTTTCTGCTTTGATACAAATTTGTGATGTGAAATTACTTTAGACTATTAGCTATGACTCACAGACATACTAAAGTGAGTACAGAAGAACTAAAGCAACAAATACAGTAGGGGCCATGAAAGAGGGTGAGTGGGGTTGAATATTTTTTGTTGAGCGCCACTGTCATCGTCATTATTATAATCTATTTAGATCTTTTTTGGTTTTGAATTATTTTGATTGTTTGTTAATAAATAGAAAACTTTCCTTGGAATTTGATTTTGATTTATGGCTAGATGCGTCACAAACACGAGCCCACTGAAGAATAGAGAGGAGGAGATGAAATACACGGCCGATGTGCAGCTGATGTCCGGGATCCGGAAGTGCTGTAAATGTGGGAAAGACAATGCCGCCGATCGGACCAATCACAGGGCTTGCAGTCTGCGTTGGCTCTACGGGGAGTTACATTTTGGAGGAGGTGCATGTCAGCTACGTGCGTAGGCCTCGGCGTAGGTACGGGAGCTACGTGGACCCCCGGCGTAGGGTACGCCGTTGATTCAACGCAGAAGTATAAATCAGCCTTTAGTCTCTGCGGCACCTTTCAATCTTAGCCGCTTCATATATTGTATGTCTAATTAAAGATATGTGGTTGCTTACTTTGGTCTTAAACTCATTAAAATGATAGCGCTGTGGCTGTGGCATTATGGGCAAGGTTTAAATCATCATTTTAATTTTTTGAGAAACTGTCTTTCTAGCTTTCTAGCTAGCATAAACTTTTAAACTTTAATTCCCACAAAAAAGCTACCAATCTAACACGGAGTTCATGAACTTCAACAACAAAAAGCAAACCAAATTTAAGTGATTTAGTCTATGGCTAGCATTTATAACTACTGTTTTTCAGGTTACATTAACAATGTTAAACAATTCTTAACAGTGTCTTGCTCATAGATGGTGGCTCGTATTTTCTTCTTTCCTATTTATTTATCTAACCAGGTAAAAAACTCATTGAGATTTAAAACCTGGCCAAGAGTGACCTGGCCAAGACGGCAGCACAAAATGGGTTACAACATACGACAAGCACACAAAACAACACAAATAGAATACGGTCACAGTTTCACACGGTTACACAGTGCAATCACAAGATACCAATGGAGCCTGTTTCTCTGTCTTTTGTGATTGACTTGATTTTCCCCAGAGTTACAAAATGTGTCAGTTTCAAGTCCTTCTGCACATCATTCCACGTAAATGGGGCTGAAAATTGAAATCCATTTGACACAAGGCTCATATTACTATTGACTTATCAACTAAACCTTTTGGAGTTCTTTAAAGTGAAATAAACCATTCAGAAGTGCAGTGGTGTTATTATTTTCCATCATGGCAGCAAGCTGGAAGAAGGAAGTTGCTATATTAGCTTAACTACAGTGTACTGAAGGGACCAAATAAGCTCAGACCCACATATTAAGACTTATGTGTGTTTTTACAGTGTAAGTACTCAATTATTTAATTATGTAACCTATCATAGATTAACTATAGGATTACCTACTTGCTGATAAAATAATAATAAAATGTTTTTATGTGACCATCAATATTTTATTCTATATAACTCTGCAGCTGCGGCTCACCTTAAAGAAGAATCCACAGCACATCTTCCCGTCTTCTCCATAAGCATCTCCTCCTGTCTCACCCTCTCCTGTCATCTGCTGACTCTGGGATCCATCTGAAGCTTTCAGCCCAGACAGAGGCACCTCCACTAGGTCTTTTCTGTCTTGGGAGTCTCTTGTGCTTCGGATGCCTGCGGGTGCTTGGATGTCAGACACAGGCTGACACAACACCTCGGATGACCTCGTTTGTTTGACTTCACCCTGCGTCTGTTTTCTTTTCCCCGGCTTCTCTTCTTCTCCCTCTTTGCCTGCTTCTTTGGCAGACAGCTGATGAGCGCCAGCACTCGTCTTTGTCTCTGTCTCAGTCTCATCTTTGTCCTTGTCTTCTTGGTTGTTGCTCTCCCCTGCCAAGTCATCATGGCTCATGTAAGAGAATGAGCTGATCTGGGACTGGCTGGAGGTGAAGCGTCTCAGTCTGGGTAGGCTGTCCACTGAGGTGGGGGTGTTGAGCATTCGACTGAAGGGTGTGACTTTTAAGTCATTTGGACGTGGAGTTCGAGGTGTCCTAGCGTGGAAGGAGGCTGGCCGTCTCTTGATGCCAGCAGGGGAACGATTGGGAGCGTGGGGAGAGCCAGAGGAGGAAAGGATTGGAGACAGAGACCCAACCGAGCCTCGACCTGATCCCCGACCCGTCACACTGCTGCTACGCAACTCACGGAGCTGCCTGCAGAGAGAAAGACACACATGGCCATGTGAGTGTACACAGGATGATGGCAGGATCATTTTTAAATCATAAATCCCTATCATATCATAATACCTGTGTGGAGACGGGGCAGGAGGAGGAATGACCCAGGCTTGTTGATGATGATCTCTCATGGCCATGATCTTCTCCTGTTGCTGAGCCAAACGCTGCATCTCTGTCTGCAGGAAACTCAGGGACGTGTTCAGCCTCTCAATGGAGCGGGTGTATTCTGCAAGATCTATTTCTCCTGGAGTCACACCTGTACAACCAAAGTGATTGAAAAGACCAGATAGACAGTTTGATGTGATTTGTTCAAAGGGCCTTAAAACTTTTCAGAATGCAATACAAAGAAACACATTTTCATGCTATTTTCAAGCATGGAGAAGCAGCATTTTGTTATTATGCAGCACAGACCTGGAATAATCTCCAAGACAGTATTAGACAAGCCCTGACTCTGACCACTTTTAAGTCCAGACTAAAGACGTTCCTCTTTCATGTTGCTTACACTGCTCAATAATGGATGCAAACCCATTTTTAAACCTTAGATTTTATTTCTGTAACTACAAACGTTTAATTTCCTTTTATAAAACTGAGTTTTAATGAAGTTTCGTAATTAATTTTACTTTCTTTCTTTCTTGATCTTCGGTTAAAAAAAAAAAAAGTTATGATGCTTATGTTTGTTTAATGTCATATTCTAAATTGGATATTTTCTGACAAGGTATGGCGTTATGGAATGAACCTGATATTGGATCTACAATTAAATGTTTGGCATACGGGCATCCTGCAGGGGTGTCAAGAGGTCTGAGCCAGCTTCGGGCAGCGACTCAACACAGAAAATACTCAGTGTGTGAGTCTTAATCCTTGAGAAGAAGTTCTGAGATTAATCAAATAATTAAAGGTTAATTTCGGTTAATGCAAGATCAGTTGTGATTCTGTATCCGGCAGGACAGTAAGACTCTGCAAGTTATGGACTTCAGAGCAGTGAAGGGGGGCTGATTATTTAGAATAATCCCTCCTAATTTTAATAAATGACAAGACCCAACACTATTTACTATGAACGTTAAATTACATAAGTACAGAGAGAGAGAGAGAGAGTAGACCAAACATAACTGGCCGCATATAAAATTTTAATGTTTGAAGTGTTTGCTGTATGTTTTTGTTGATTGTTACTGTTCTGTTTTTTGTTTTTAACTCTGTAAAGCACTTTGAATTGCTCTTTGTAGGAATGGTGCTTTATAAATAAACTTGCCTTGCCAGCATAATATTTTCTAATTAAAGTTCTGAAATGTCAGTATGGGTATTGATTGTTCTGTAAAACAGGACAATTTACAGCCCAGTTTTTCATTATTTCTATAGATATAATAAAAATAGAGTTAATAATAAGAAAATGCATATACTATTTTTGAACAAATAAAACAAACTTTAAGAGTGGAAGCAAACGTTACTTAAGTAACCGACCTCCACCATCCTCACAGGGGGATTTAGGAGCTGCTCCGTCTGGTTTGCATCTCTCCGCCCGCTCCATGCTGCCCAGGCTGCTTTCCTTCAAGGATGTTGGAGTCTCTGGAGAAGGTGTTTCTGCTACCCCTGAGCTGGAACTGAGGGGAGCAGTGACTCCTTTTCTCCTTACTACATTCAAAAAAGCCGTTCTTCCCATCTTCTGACGGTGGCGGGTGAAAGCTGCTTCCACCTGAATTTGAAAAAATAAAAACATTTATGTGTGAACATTAAATTTAAAGCCATGTAACTTGCTAAGTTTCTAAGTGTATGCTGGCTTACCTTCTTCTTCTGGGCTTCGATGGCTCTCCTTTTCTCTTCCAGCTTCATCCTCAGTTGAATCATCTCTGAGGCTATGATGTGGGAGGGGTCTCTGGGGGAAGGTGTGATTGGAGAGGGTGATGTGATAGGCAGAGGAGGTGTAGAGATCTAGAAACAGGTGCAAGAACACTGACATTAGTTATATGCCAACCCACACCGGCAAATTGCATTTATGCGTATGTGAGTTTAAATAACAGTGAGGCTCAAACCTGAGGTGAACTGTTCCTTGTCTGCTGTGTATATGACATATTGAGGTCTGAACTCTCAGGTGTGGTTCCTCCACTGCTCCTCCCCTCCAGCTTCCTGAACTTCTGCTCTGCAAAGCTTGTCATCCGGATCATCCCAGCTGCTGAGCCTCCAGAGGACGAGGCCGGACTGGCTGTATGAGACCTGGGGAGTGTGGGTACTGAACTGGGACATGGGCTGCTCCTGTCACCTCCATCTCCCCTTCTCTCACCCTCAGGGTCAGTATCACGGGGTCCTGTCCCTCCTCCCTCCCTGCTCCTCTCTCTCTGCTGCTGCTCGGGCAGGGGGCACGACCGTGTCATTGCTTCGCAGTCTGGGTCCATATCTGAATAGTCTCTGAGAGAGGAGGAGTCCTCGTCCAAGCTCTGGATGTCCTCTGTCCTCACATG
This sequence comes from Notolabrus celidotus, assembly GCF_009762535.1. Lineage (NCBI taxonomy): Eukaryota > Metazoa > Chordata > Actinopteri > Labriformes > Labridae > Notolabrus > Notolabrus celidotus. The sequence goes on along the minus strand of NC_048286.1, from coordinate 19,623,642 downwards.
GATTCCTGTGTCCACTTCTTCTGTGGACGCAGAGTTGGGGTCATGGTCATTGAACCGAGCTTTGGCTGAACCCTGTTCGTCTCCTTGACCTGAGGCCCCTGGAGGGTCCGATGGCTCTGCACCGTGGAGGAAGAAGCCGTTGTCCCCGTCCCCCACGCCCACACTTGCATGGGGCCTCTCAGTGTCATGGATGATCTTCAGAGCCTCCTCAATGCTGGGAGGGGATGATGGGCTGATGTGGCCACTGTGGTTTTCAAGGTGATAGCTGGGGCTGTGGTCGGTGTCTGGGAGGACTCCATTGGAGTACCTGGGGACAGGTTGGTGAAAATCAATTGACGGTTTTTACAGCAACAATGAGCTCTGAGAGATTTCCCCCCTAACTTAACCAGACCCAGATAACCTGCTGAATGTAAATATCAAACTATTGGATAATCTTTGTTAAGTCTGATGATTTAAATATCAGACGAATTAGGAGTGTTGCGTATGTTAACATAGTGCAAAATATGACATCTTAAAGGGTTCTAATCTATAAATAAGCAAACAGAAAAACATTCAACCTCATCCGGCCACAGCAGATTCTACTACTTCAAATAATGACACAAGTCTTTGCTGTACCTGCTTTGGTTTCTGACTGAGAATGTGTTGTTCCGCCCCAAAGGTTTTTGGGGAATGAAGTTCTCGTCCTCCTCTGGTATGTGTTTGCTCTGGCCATTCACACTGACGGGCATGAGGGAAACGTGCCGCTTCATGCCCCCTCGAGATGCAAAGTGAACTTTGAACCCGAGACCGTCACTGCTGGCAGAGCGGGTCATACCACGCAGGGAGGGAGCCTCACAGGGCGGCAAAGTTGGGTCACCATCCAGAGGGATCTCAAAGGAGATTCCCCGAGAGGAGGAGCTGCAGATGGAAGGAAATATAGTTTTAGTTTAAAAGGAAACAACAGACTACTAAAAAATGTAGGGGTTACGAATGTCATCTGCACTGGTAATAGAAAGCAGAAACAAACCGTCTTTCTTTGGGCCATGTCCCGACACAGCCATCCATGTACGACATGGAGGCAGATCTCTTCATCACACCTGAAACAATTTTATTATGGTTTATTTGGATATTTAAGATCCTTACTTCACTGTTCAAAAACAAATGCAGCTTTGGTTTCAGGCAGACAAAGATGTTTATACTGTTAGAACAAAATGTACCTTTGAAAGTGATATTGCTGTTTGCTGTATTTTCAAGCTGGTCGGAAAGGATCTCAGCTATTCTCCCCACATTTTACCTTCTAGTCATTTTTTTGGGTCAATTTTTACTCAATGTAAGATGCTGTATCATAAGCAGTGGGTCAGTTAACAAACATAGGGCTCAATTGCAATGGATGGGAAAGCCTGACATCTACTGCATTGCTGTAAATCAACCACTAGAGGGCCTCTGCTCTCATAGCAAAATAGAAACACACACTTTCCCACAGCTCTGTATTCAGCCCTCAAATGGTAATAATATTGTCCATAACTTTAAAATGTTAGGGTTGGGGTTAGGAAGGTGCTCAACACACGTGGTTTTAAAGCTGGGATGCCAAGGTTCTTATTGTATAAACATGTGATGAACAGGAGTAACTAACTATGTGAGAACACGATCCTGATCACCACAGTTCTAAAACCAATCAGCACAAGTATTGACCACTGCATTTTTTTTAGGGATGCACCGATCCGATCCTGGTATCGGATATAGGCTAGATCGGACTCAAAAAGCTAGATCGGATATTGGTTACAAGGGGCCGATATATAGTGCCGATATATAGGGCAGATCTATTCATCTCAGTTCTATGTTTTTCTGTGTTTACAACAGCCATGTGCATATCCTACTTCATCAGCGCTGGCCGGTCTATGCATTTTTGCCTGGTGGTGCATGATGGAGGATAAATACAGAGACTCTGCAGTTTAGCTGCATGTCACACTTCTTTTGCTAACAACTCTGAAAAATATAATGGAAGCCCAAAGGAGGAAGTTTATGTCAGCTGTAGACTACTGCAAAGAAGGAAGAAACCTTCTATTAATGGATTACAATTGTGAAAAAACTGACAGGTTATTGGCTTTAATTGTTCTGGATCTTTGAAATAAAGGGATTCCACCCTCTGGTTTAGCACTTGGAACCCCCCCTGAAGTTGCCAAAACATGATTCTATCCTCACATTAAGGAATAGAGATTGTTAAATCAATACGGCTAGTATCGGTATTGGCAGATACCAAAGACCAGGTATCGATATCGGTATCGGGACCTAAAAAGTAGGACTGGTGCATCCCTAGTTTTTAACATCCAAAATATGATTCTGGCTCCATTTAATCACACTGCCATTCTAGTAGTAATTGCATATCTTACCCTCTGCAGGGACGTTCTCTGGTATGTCAGCTCTGTCTGTGTAGCTCTGTTTGACTGGACTGGACACTGGAGCCATATTTCTGCAGGATGACACAATCTCAAGGGCTGCAGAGGGAAACACACGATAATCAACTTTAACTTTGGGTTATTAGAGTTCAAAATAAATGCGCTTTACATAACAAAATTGTTACTATGATCAAATTTAACAGAAAGTTAATAGTGGCGTAGAGATGCACTGTACCGTTTGGATCAAATACTCTGGGCTGCACAAATGAGGGCTTCACCACTTCAAACCACCAGAACAGCTCAGCCATAAACACCAGATAGTTACTCTGCGAGAACACAAACACACATAAACATAGACACATTGACATTCCTGATTAATGTTGCATCTATGTTAGTTGTTATTTATTCACGTAAATAATAAACACTGTTGTGTCTTTGCGGTCTTCTGCTCTGTCTCTGTGTCTCTGTGTCTCTGCAAAGATGACACAATAGCAATATTGATAGATCAATGAGTTCATGGCCTGCCAACTGTTGCTAGGTAACAGGCTCAGGTGTGTATGTGAATGTGTAGTTGACTATCAGTATGTTCTTCATTGTCTTGGAGCTTTAATATCAAAACCATATGTCTCATGACAACAGCCAGAAACACCATCTGGGGTTTAGTTTAAATGTGTCACATTATGGAAGCACAAAGCAGAGACAGGCAAAGAACCCTGAATCATTGATAAACACGTTCATGTTATAAACAGAGTCTCTGTAGACTTCAACATGATAAAATGTGTCCAGACGTGTACAGACATTACTTTGCAACAGGGATATTCTATCTTCCCTTCTTTAATCACATACAGTACATACTCAATACAAACAAAGAAGGGAATTAAATACAAAGAGAGGAATACAAAGTAAAAAGTGCCAAACAGGGAAAGCCATGTTGTGCTGTTCTAAAGAACGGAAAGTCCCGGTCAGCCTGGACTGTGACTTGAATCCTGAATGTTTCTACCCATTCGCTCTGCATACTATTTATCCACCCGGGCTCTGCTGCTGCTGTGAAGTCTGGATGGCACAGAGATGCTCATAAAGTTTTACACTAAGTCTTTCATAATCAGAAGCAAATGTGTGTGAAAAAAGGGAAGATCTGAGCCTGAGGGTAGAGTGAATCAGCTGTTGTGTTATCTAAGAGTTCACAGATTTTTTTGTTTGATAAAAACAATGGGGATGGGACGAGGAGGAGGAGGAGGAGGTGGAGTACGGGGGTACAAGGGAGGCAGGCAGAGACGGGTCAGGACTGTGAATCTCCTCAGAGCAGAATCAGTCTCTGTCTGAGAGAGAAATACAAAAAAAAGGAAGGGGTGGGGGGTGGCCTGCAGTGGTTGTCCTAAAAAAGCACCAACACACAGTAACCACCTCTTACAGGCCAGCACACACACACATTCATTATGAAACTTTTCCTTGCATGACTCATTTTTGCCTTTTTGTAATTTCCCGCCCCAATTCTCCTTATTCCCCCAAAGTGTTCCCCCCTTTCTCCTCCTTTAAACTGAATCCACATTACAAAATGAACACATAACTAATCCTCCATGCTCCCTTAAAAACAACTGTATTCAGGCTTCCCTACCTTTATAGATGCATGTGCGTAGAGCATGTCCTCCAGGCTGAAGTGGCAGCAGTGGTTGAGGTTGTTCCTGCAGAACTCCTGCACCAGCTGGAGGTTGTACAGACTGTCAGCCAAAGACATGGTCTCCTTTAGGCAGATATCTGCTCAGCAAGGGGGAGGGGTCAGACACACAAGAACACACGCGCACACACACAAGGGAGGGGGTGATTGCAGAGGCAAGGCAGGAAGATGAAGGAAAGATAAGGCATAGTTTGTGTTTAAAAAAAGAACAGATGAGAAGAAAATTGCCCCATGTTTCCCTCTTGACTTGAACCTTATGTAGCAGCTGATTTGAATCACTCAGTTTTCAAACCATCTTAAACTCCTTAAGGGTGAATCATCAGCATTTTTGTCCCCTGACTAACTGTAAGTACGCCCCCTGTATATGTACAATGTCTGGCAAGATGAAGCATATCCAAGGACGGACAACCAAACATGATGCCACTCTCTAATTTACTCAGTGAGTCAAGCTGCTAGTTAGTAAACCTAAATGAGGATTGACTCGCTCCCACATCTGGGCCACATGTGTCAGAGCTCCCTGTGAACTACATTTAATCCCAGGAGACTACCACACAAGAGTTGTTTATCTTTGAAATAGCAGCCAGGAACTCCTCTAACGGCTCTCCGCCGCTTAGCCCTCGTGACCGCTCCCAATCCAACCCAGGGCGTTTTTAGACCGGGGAGGAAACAAGTCTTTGTCTCACTGTGTCTCACACTCTCACTCCATGGCTGGTGTGACTCCTTTTTGCCTTACGGTAACTTTCTATGGTTAACACAAACAACAACCTCCATTTGAGTCATAAAATGTAACCACAGAGGGTCAAAACAGGGTCCTTCATTTCTTTATCATCTGCTTGGCTACAGATAAGGCTTCGTTTGCTCATTTTTTTGTATGTACTCATGGAAAAAAGCATTATAAAAAAGGGCAAGTTGATAATAAATCTTTTCTTTGTTTGAAGCTGCGATTTCAAATGTCGATTTTAGAGCAGAAAAGAGTCCTTTGTGCGACCCCGGTATGACCGAAAATTACTGTGGCTGGCTCATTGTATGCCTTTTCTTTCTTTCCTGTTTCAAATGGAATGACTGCACTGACTGTAGTCTTGTTTACTTTTTGGAACAATTACAATAAAAGAGGGCGTGTCTGGTGACATCAAGTGGGTGTGGTTACAGATCAAGAGGTCGGTCCCACCTTCAAGTCTGATGGCCAACGGGCAGTAGAAGTGCAGCAGGGTGGTCAGGGCACAGCCATCCGTGTTGTCCTTCAGCAGATTCTCCACCAGGGGGAGCGACGGAGCGCTCCTCTGCTGAGCGTGCTCCTTCCTGTAGCGAGCCTGAAACCATGGCAACGGCACAAAGACATCACCTAAATGTGTCATTGGGGCGGATGTCTCGGGTTGGCTCTGGTATTATTGGTGCAGGCACACTTTAACTGGCATGCACCAGCACGCACACGTACACGTACACGTACACGCACGCACAAGCACCCACACACACACACACACACACACACACACACACACACACACGCACACACACGCACACACACACACACACACACACACACACACACACACACCTCGTTCACACCCACACACTTCACAGACAGGTGTTAATTAAAGGTATTCCAGGCAAAAAGTGGGCTTCAGGCTCAACTCAAATAATGCAGATTAAATATATCATGCAATGACACAGCTTGTACATTTGTTAGTCATCTTCCTTATAAATGCATATGTATGCATTATGCTCTCTATGGTTGCTCATGAGGAGTGGTTAGTACTCCAGAGGGAGGAGGGAAAAATGCATGTAACAAATTCATTCTTTTTAGCTTCAAAAAGAACTTCAGGTACGCAGTGAGGGTCTTAGCTGCTACAGTGGTGCTATAGCAAAAAATGCTTCTCCAAGAGTGATTTAAAAGTTAATCATCTTTGTAAAAGCATCTTTCCTGCAGCCAGGTTTTCAGTATGTCTCACTGGAGTCATAAAACTCACACAAATAGCACTACATATGTCTTCAGGGCCTTATTAAATACTGTTTTACAGCCACTCACTTAATGCATCAACCTCAGAGGAAAGAGATGTTATCCTTCCTATTTGGTGTACATAAATAGTAACACAGTAGTTGTCACTGCAGTGAATTTCAACTTAAAACAACTGCTGAGGGAAAAGAGCATCCTGGCACTTCTTTTCACAGCAAACTTAAGCAAACAGGCATACAAGATGACACAAGAAAATAAAATATATAACAGATAATTCCAGGTAGTGATATGAGTTTCAGCCTTCATAATATGGTCCAGTTAATATCTGGTAATTTTATGATATGGATCTGTAAGAGTTCTTCCAAGGTAGACTTGCTCACCATAAAATTGATGCTAGTTTTAAATAGTTTCTGTATCATTCAGTCTGGTTTCTTGGAATCTGATGGAGAGGACAGGGGTATGGTAAGGTGGGATGTGTCAGAATAATGCATGATGGGGCTCAGAACCACATGCAGCGACAAGAGGATTTAAAGTGAGGATGTGAAGCGGATTTAATCTTGCAGGTTTGGGATTCGATACAGGGGAGGTAGCTGGGGAAGTTCTTCAGAATGGATGGACTTACAGGTACTAATCTCCAGTACCATTTGCTAGGAGACTTGATGTGGGAAGATGATTGGACAACAACAGGAGAGAGTGGGAGAAGGGTTAGGCCAATAGCAGGAAAAATTGCTTTGCTAACATAAAACTAGTAAGTCTTAATCACAGAAAAAACCTGCACTCCAAGACTGAACTATCCTGAAAGTCTTCTAAATATAAAAATGCATGATATATGCAGCTTGATCCGTATCAGAGTAAACAGTAGTCATAGCTGTTAGTTTGTTTTTAGAAAACACAACTTTTTCAAATCTAAAAAACGCATACCTTTAAGGTGAAAATGCAATAGAAGAACTTTGTTTCCCCTCCCAGACTGCACAGATTAAAACTAAAACCGTGCTTATAGGTACAGCTCAAATCTTTTATATCAGCCATGCAGAGGAAACCTTAGAGACAGACATCTGACTCTCAATCTGTCACATAAGAAGTAATTAAAACAGGCTTTGTCTTCAGTCTCAACTCTTTAACGTTAAAATCCCAGTCTTTCCTCACCTGCTTGTTTCTTTAGCTTGTAATTGTTTATCAGTACACATAAAGAACTTCTACTTTGGATTTTAAGAAACAAAACATTTATAATACAATTGCTCTGAGAGTAAAATTTGTAGCATTTTTATCTTATACAAAAAAGTTTAGAGGCCATGCTGTCATTACTGTAAGGCTGTTCTGTGAGCTTTGAACTACAGTTAACAATAATAAAAACTAATACATGCTGAAAACTAATGCTTACATGTTTGTGTTTGGCATACTTTTAATTTTTAACCATCTAGTCTACCTTCTTAAATACCTGAATCAGCTATTTTAAAGTTGTTAAGTTATCGCATGAAACATGCTTTTGTCAAGGGGGGTTGTCAAAGTCAGACTCATCCTCTGAGGGAAATAAACTTCTGAAAGAAAGGACATTTTTCTTAAAACTTTATACAATTCTAATTTCAGACAAAAATGAGGCAGTGGAAAACAGAGGCAATCATGACTAATCATATCCCACTGGTCCAGGGAAGTCCATGCATACTGTGAGTCACACAGTGAGTTACTGCTCAGCCATCTTCACTGCAACCAGATTTTTTTAAATAATCTTATTTTGTGAACTAAATAACTTAATTTAAAATCTATCCTTTGCTGTCATAAAATAACGGTGAAAGTATGCAGATCTGCAGAAGCCTTTAAAAGGCTTTAGAGGAATGCTAAAAATCAATAAACAAGACAAGATAAGAAGCAAAGGGCTCTGAATCTTAACTTTCTAGGGGGAAGTGATGAAAGCCTCAAATGTCAACAAACAAATGCAGAAGCTTCTGATTCACATACAGTGATCCATCTATTATTCTACCTATTATAAGCATCAATGTAAAGCACAAACATTTACAGAGTATCCACACACAAAAATCGCTGAGATCTTAGTCATAAGACCAGAGATAAAGATTTTTCACACCATCCCAGAATAGAGGAGACTTTCTGAGAAGAGTCTTGTGCTCATCCATTACTGTGTGTGTTCGTGCAGGCATACGTGCGTGTGTACGTGTGAAATTATCCGCTCTGCGTTTGTCCTGTTCAGTGAATAGACTTCTGTTCAGGCTGATAATACAGAGAGGGGGCTCTGTGATGGAGTGTGGAGTAAGAAAGCAGCTGACTGACAATGAGTGCCCAGCGTATTTCTCCTCTCTTGTTGTAACTTGTTGCCTTTGATTAAGCCTGGAGTGTCTATGAGAGTCAGTCCGGGATAGGTTGCATTCATCATGTGTATTATCAGGCTTAGAGCAGTCACAGTTTGGCAGTGATCACTTCCACTATGCAGACACAAAAATAGACTATGAGAGAGAAATTCACCAAGAAAGGTGCCTTTTAAACTGATTTAGCCACTTGAGACATCCTGAAGCTGTAAACGAAGGAGCGGGAACACTCTCATCATGTGACACTAAACAGTAAACATTTTGATTTGTGATAAAGTCTGTTTAAAGACTTGCTTGTGTTGAGGCTTTGGCAATAGCAATGTGATTACAGTTAGTCCACTGCTTGGGTCCTGTCTTGAATACTTCAAACACTCTCTAATTCATGTTTCTCAGAGGATGAATCCTACTTACTGTTTATCCCTTTAGTAAAAGGATGCAGAGTCCAAAGCTCAGGTTTAGGTTTTTTATCCAAATTTAAAGGTAGGATAAGTAGTTTTGCACATGTGTCGTTCTGCAAAAATAAAACCCAACAGTACAAACTTATTGGTAAATATAAATCAAGATAATAAAGAACCTGATATCTATCAATTACATAGAATATAAAAAAAACATCAGGAATATACAACCAGTTCTTTGTTATATAATAAGTAATAAACAGCACCTAAAAAGTTGAACTATGCAGTCACTGTAAGCTACAAATTACTAGTAATGTTGTGCACAAATGCATTACAAAGTTAAATAAACTTAAGCTAACACATGCATCAAAAGGTATATGTTACCATTGCCACTGTGTGTTGCTTAGCTAAAATTAGCATTTAGCAGAAACAACCCCTCTGTCTTATCCAAGCAGTTTTAAAGAAATGCTGATGTGGATGTGCAGTTGGAAAAAACTGCAGTCAAGGCTCAGAGTTAAGCATCATTAGGGGCATGGCTGATTTGACTGACAGTTGGGCGCCTTATAGTCGATTTCCAGGAGACTAAAGGCTTGCCACCTCTGCTGGTTTCTACTTAAACCTAAAGTTAGTTGGGGTCTGCATGTCTAATATGGTGACTGCCATGTTTGGGCTTCATTTCACTTCACCAGAAACCAGGTCATTGTCATTTAGACTACGTCCATGTTATAAACAGTCTACAGGGGCGATTCTAGGATCGGATGTTTAGGGGTGCTGAGCCGGGCAAGATAAATTTCACTGTTTTGTACATTTTAATGTAATTTCATTCCCACATTTGTGAAAAAAAAGTATAACACTTTTTGGGAAAGTCTGTGACTAAAGCATCAAATCTGATAAAGGTTATTTAAATGCTGAGCCACAGCAAAAGAGAAATGGATTGGAATCATAAAAGAAACATATGGTAACTCTAACTTCTGTGGAAAGAAGACTCATTTTGATACAGCAGCTCCTCAACATATACTGTACATAAACAGTATGTATGTTTCTGGAGTAAACCAGCCCCCCATAGTGAGTACCAAAAATACCAAAAATTGACATTGGATTTATTTTTTAGACTTTCATTTGAAATGCAATGCACAACATGTAAAACGCAGTGGAGCTGCTTTGCTGTTAAAATATTAAGTTTCAACCAAGTACTGTATGGTTTTGAAACTTTTCTAGCTTGTTAAAAAGGACATACAGTAAAAAAAAAAAAAAATCTGAAATTTTAGGGGTGCTGGGATTCAATTTAGAGGTGCTTCAGCACCCCCAAAAATGGGCTAGAAATGCCTATGGTTTGAGAACAGCCTTGCAGAGCAGCTAGCATGGCTGTAGATGTATAGACTTACTGGTTCAATACAAAGGTTAGCACAGTGGTCAGCTAAGGCCATCTTCTGAACCACACATGGCATTGATTACAGTCTGGTGTTTAACTCAGTTGATTTTTATTGATGCCTGTGTGCACACACTCATTGTGAGATAATGTTTCTTTTTCCCATTTTAGACCTTTATACTTTTCAAAAAATGTTTTAAACACTGACCAGTGATGAGGGTCATGACCTGATAAATTACTGGGCTTTGTGGTTAACTAAGTAGAAGAGTACAGTAGCCCACTGCTGTGTGTGCTTGTCCCAGTGGGTGGACTGGTTGTGTCACACGGCCCTTACATAACCACAAGGCCTGCAGGATGACAACACTGTCTCTGTCTGTCACTGACAGTCTTCTGCTACAGCTGACAAAGTTCCTGAGTGTCTCCCTCTGTGTTCTCCTCCCTCCAGCTATGTCTCCCGTCCCCCGCTCTCTGATTATTCCTCACTTTTCATCTCTTTTGCTCTCTTTCCCTCTCTGTCTGTCACTCTTTCTCCCCATTTTCCTCCACCCCGCACATTTCTTTTCCTTTCTCCTCTAGCAGCAGTGTTGTGACTCTTGCCAACATTTCTCTGCAGCTGGTCTGAGACTGAGCTCATCTGTTCCTCTGATTCACTGAGCTCTGTGTGCACCGTGCTGTAGGCTAATGTGTTCATATCATGTGTTTCTGCATGTGCCCTGTGTGGACGCAGACATGTGCCAGTGTTTCAGAGTAAAAGTAGTAGTAGTAGAATCCTTAAAATCTAATATTAACAGACAAAAACAAACCAAATGTAGCTCAATATACTTTGTTGCATTCTTGTGGAGAGTTAGACGAGAATAAGTAATACCCTCATAGCCACAAAATTAGCTAGGCTTATCCCAACGACTGAAAACAAGGGAGAACAGCTAGCATACATTTCTTCAAGTTTCCATAGTACAGCTGTATACAAATCAGAAGCAAACAAATTATCATGCTGCATCTCTTTTTGGCTAATTCCACACAAATTGAAAAATAACAATTTGAAGTTATGGCGGGTGTTACACGGCGTATTCGCCTTCGAACAACAGTGCATGCTGTTAGCCAAACGTTGTCTTTTATGATATTACTCTTATACAGTGTACAGATTCAACACAGAAAGCTCAGTCTGTCACTTTGTAACTTTAGAGATTCTGCCAGTAGTGTTTTTAAACTCTGGAGAAAGCAAGGTTGACAGTTGATCTCTCCTAAGGTTGTTTATGCACAGCTTAGCTAACCTTCTACTGTTTGTTGTTTTGTACTACACTGATTTGGCTAACTCTCCACAGGGAAATTAAAAAGTAGAAGTTTAGGATTCATTTTAGCTTTAGAGGAGTAACATACTATGACTTTTTAGCCAACAACAGCTGAGGCTGAGCTGCAGTGACTTGCTAAGTAGAGATGTGACATTCGTGAACGAGTCGGTCTTTTGAATGACTCTTTTAAGTGAACGATGAGAACCGATTCACAGTTGCGAGCCGTTCATTTAGGAGCCGTTTTTGTATGCAGATTGCCCACGCTGCCTTCACGTGTCACCTGCGTGCCTCATGAGTCTTTTGTTCACCCTTATTGTCCACACTTTGTTATTGTTTATATTGTTTTGATGTGGATTTGAGTCATGGAGCTGAGCTCCTGTTTGTAAAGTAGTTCAGGTGTAGAAACATACGGTGGTGTAGTACAATTTTGCATTCACATTATTATAATGTCCTAATGTTTATTCCAGTTGTATTTATATTTTTTATATACATATATATTTATTCTTATTTATTATTTTTCTGTATTGTTAAAATGTTCTTGTGTGGAACATTTTATAGTAAAGTTGCTTTGCATGGTAGTGATCTGTAGCCTGCATAGTTTTTATAGTGCCACAAAGTTTTTTAGGGGAGGGAAAATTCAAAATAGTGATCTCACTGTCGAAGCACGGGGATATGGCATCATCTTATTGAATGTTTACAATGCCAAATAAAATTATAATCAATATTTCAGAATAATTCCGACCAATAGAGTAAATATAATGGTGGGATGTGTAAGTCTGAATTATTCTGATCCAAATCTTATCTTAAAACTGCTGCCAGTGATTGTTTCCTTGATAAAAACGAGGTACCCCTGGTTGACTTCTAAAAAATAAATAAATATAACAATTAGCCAAAGAGCCAGTCCTTTGAACGGCTCTTTGAAAGGAACTGCTCCTCAAGATCTGGTTCCCTTCAAAGAGCCAAAATCCCATCTATATTGCTAAGGAGGCTAACTCTATCTAGAACAAGCAGAAGAAGTGTTATTAATTCGTTGTAACAAAAAATATATTAAATGTTAATTATTCAGCTGTGGATGTGCAGTTTAAAAGATTCTGGAACTAGGCTAGATGTTTTTCTCTTTTTTCTTTACCAGTATTAAAGCTAAAATATCTAAGCTAGCTTGTAGTTGAAAACAAAAACACAATGACAAATATTCCTTTAAACAGGAGGCTTTGGACATTGAAGTTTGTGAAAGTTTTGTATGTGAGCATTCTTACTTTGTGTATTGTTGAGTTTGACTCCTGGTAAGAAGCCTCTCTCAGCTTTTGCTCCTCCACAAGGATGTCCTTCAGGTGTTCATTCACCTGGAGAAAAAGAGAGACAGACAGACAGACAGACAGACAGGGAGAGAGAGAGAGAGAGAGACAGACAGACAGACAGACAGACAGACAGACAGGGAGAGAGACAGACAGACAGACAGACAGACAGACAGACAGGGAGAGAGATCAAGGTCAAGTTTCAGACAAGTATTCTGTGCATGCAGACACAAAATGGTGACTCTGTTTCAGATAGAGGAGAAACCTGAACATGAGAACAAGAGACGTCACACATCAAAGAAAAATGTTTCACCCCCACCACTGACCATTAGCCACTGATGCTAAATGTTACTGAAACCTTATATACGTACAAAACTCAGCTGACTTCCAAACAAACTGTACAAAGACCTTCAAAGATTACTATAAACATAGTGTTTCTCTTTAAAAGCCCCCTCTCTTTTACAGTTACTACTTTTCTGTCTCCAAAGGGTCTGTACAAAACAGTGATGTAACATTTTGGCCCGAGGATGCACAAGGTTGCATCGGCCAATCACAACCATGTTCATAGACGAGAGCCCCAATGTGCCCTTCTTTGTGTTTGTGTCCGTAAATTAATCCTGCATGCATGTTTATCTTCCTGCCTTCTTGGCTGGAAATGGAACACAAGAGCACGTGAGCAATCATTGTACCATTAATTATGATAGATTAACACTATAATGGGCTTGTTTCAATGTTTCCAATATGGTAAATGTGCCAAAAGTGCCAAAATTCCCCATAAATCTCCTGCAAGCTCAGTTTAAATTACTTCAAGTAATTAATGGTGTGCTCAGTGTCTGACTTTTATATCCCATGCAGCTCTTTCAGACCAGAGGAGGTGAGGTTGAGTAAGTTATCTCTGTGTAATCTCCTCAATATGATTAAATGCTGTTGATGCCAGCTCTTCATCTGGTTTGTTGTGGAATTGTATTAGTTTTTGGACCAGCAGTGGATAACTCAGTGGGACTATCTTTCCTCTTGTGTCTTCTATTTCTGGAGTAAAACAAAGACCTGTGTGTCTACTGATACAAAAGACTCGAGGATTTGTTCAGTGGTTATCCTCTAAAATGAAAAAGCACATGTCCCTGTGGTTTTGTGTTCCCATGAATGAGCCCCAGTGTGTCTGTGTACCTTGTTGATCCAGGTGGTGATTGCGTCCTCCGTGTCATAAGGCAGCTCCTGGACGTGTCCGTCACTTTGCGAGGGTTCAACGGAGGAGTACCTGTTGATGCAGGACATCATCCGCTCCACACTCACCATCTCCACAGTGTACGCCATCATAAGGGTGTCTATGAGGGCCAGGTGGGAACTCTGTAAACACAAACAAGCATTGCCAGGATTAATCTAAATGCTCCAAACTAATAACAAAAAGCTCAACTTCGCTTCTGCACTCCAGACTGAAACTTTATGGATATATTTGAAGAGAAAAAAACAAAAAACTGTGGAAACATATGTTTTCATTCAGCTCAGCAAACCTTGAGATGATCATAACATTTGCTTTCTAGAAAGAGAAAAGATGTACAAGTATTAACCCTTAAGACTCAGCATTAAAAGGCTTCTTAAATAGATCTACAAGATGGCAATTAAAGCACTTATAATAAAAATAATAAAGTTTATTTATAAAGCACTTATCAAAACAGACGTTACAAAGTGCTTTACATCATCAAAACCCACAATAAAGAGAACAAAGCATGGGGGGTAAAACAAATTAAAAAATAAGTGAATAAAAGAAAACCATGAATAAAAGTAGATTAAAAATAAATGTACAATTGTGGATAAAACAATATCACAAGAAGGCCTTTGGATATAAATATGCTTTCAGCTGTGCTTTTAAATAACAAACTGATGCAGCTTGCCTGAGATCCTCAGGCAGGTCGTTCCACAGTCGTGGAGCCTGCACAGCAAACGCTCGGTCACCCTTAGATTTCAACTTTGTGACGGGAACTTTAAGGAGGTTCCTGCCTGAGGATCTGAGGCTGCACCCGGGCTGGTAGGGTGACAGCAAATCACAGATATATTCAAGGGCCAGGCCGTGAAGTGCGTTAAAAGTGTTTTGTAAACCTTAAAATCTATTCTAAAAGCAATGGGCAGCAAGTGTAGGGTGAGGGTCATTAAAAAAGGAGTAATGTGCTCTCTCTTCTTGGTTTTAGTTGAAAGTCTTGCTGCTGAATTTTGTACCAATTTGATTGATTTTTGAGTCAAACCTGTTAAAAGCCTGTTACATTAATCTAGTCTAGAAGAAATAAAAGCATGAATAATGGTTTGGGTGTCTTTAAAAGTGAGCATGGATCTTATCCATGCAATATTCCTAAGGTGATAAAAGCAAGACTGGAGGGTGTTATTAGTATGTCTTTCAAAAGATAAGCTGCTGTCAAAGGTCACTCCAAGGTTTGTTTTCACATTGTGTGACAGGGAACCAAGGGAGGACTGGAGGGGAGGGTGCATGTTTTCTGGACCAATAATGAGTATTTCTGTTTTTTCAGAGTTGAGTTTCAGGAAGTTTGCTGACATCCATAGTTTGATATCTATCAGACAGTCATTGAGGAGTGAGAGGTTTGTGGTGGTCTTCAATGTTACAGGGAGATATAGTTGTGTGTCGTCAGCATAAAACTGGAATGAAACATTGTGTCTTCTTATGATTTGGCCAAGGGGTAGCATGTATAGGGAGAATAAAATTGGTCCTAATATTGACCCTTGAGGGACTCCACAACTTATCTCTGAATAAGGGGAAACATGATCAGAAATGGACACAAAAAACTTTCTGTCAGATAAATAGGAATAAAACCAATTCAGAGCTGTGAGCATCACGTGGCACCTGACAGTTTTCTTACCAATGTATACAGATCCTACTCAACAAGTCACGTTTATTAACATACTTTTTACATCTTTTTCATTTTTAATTAATTCTTTCTAAAATGTTCAAGTTCCACATCCAATCAAGTCACAAAGAATCAAGCCCTCTTGTCTGATGATCTGAAACCACCACACATGCTCACATCTCTTCTATCTTTATTGCACACATTACCCACTCTTTAGTCATTCACTTTATATGAGTGGTTTTAGCAGCCATCAACACCTACACAAAGCTTGACATTCTGCTGACTTTTTCTAATCCCATACCAGGCCGGTCAGACCAACAGACCTCCCCTTCCTTTTCCTGTTACACCACAGGTCAACTGAAAAACATACTCACTCTGTGTGTGTGTGTGTGTGTGTGTGTGTGTGTGTGCGTGAGTGTATGTGTGCTTGATGCTTACCTAGGCGTCTGTCTGTGTTTCCAACCTAACTGAACAAACACCTAAAGTCAGGTGCTCCATGATCCTCATCCCACCAGAGCCTGCACTGTCAAGTACAGGCCTCTATTCATAACCACAGAGCCTCGTGTAAAAGCCAGTGTGACCAAGTGTTTCCCCAAGAAACACAACATCTGATCCAGTGCTGAAATGTCTGCACAACACGCTTTAATGCCAGTGAAAAATAACAGCATGTACGAGGGAAATGTGGCTGTTAGAAACAAATATGTCATGGAAAATAAGTGCTAAGATGCTTAAACAACTGGACTCAAGTGTGACCTTATGTAAGGTTATACCCTTACCTGATCCCAAGTTTAACTGAATTACAGATACAGATACATTTGGGATCAAGTAAGGGTATAGCTGGACTCAAGTGTGACCTTGTGTAAGGTTATACCTTTACTTGATCCCAAATGTATCTGTATCTGTATTACAGTTAAACTGGCTAACTGTAGAGATGTTTGTTTACTGAACAGAGAGTAGAAAAATAAAATATGAGGGTTTCCAGTAGTTTGTAGACATTGATTCATACCTAACCTGTGTTGTTATTTCTTCATCTCTGAACTATTACATGTGGGAACAGGATTGTTTGGATTGGCTCTTGAACAAAAAGCAGCAGAATGATATTAAATGTCTGCAGCTTGTGTCTGCAGACGACACTTCTTCAGATTCCTGCATCTTCAGGATATTACCACATTTTTTACATTGCATACATTCTCCTCAAGAAGTACAATATACCAACAGGTGGACGGCTGGATGAATGGACAGGGGACAGAGACAGACAGACAGACAGACAGAGAGTGAGACACAGGAGAAATCCACAATACATGATTTTCATGAAAACTTACTGAGTTTTTCCTTTGATTTAAGCTTTTCTGGACTCATTTGCATAAAACCCTTAAATCTTAGAGTGGTTAAGAAGCTTGGTAGTAGGTGTGAGTGTGTGTGCATGAACGTAGGTGTGTGTTCAGACCTCTTGACAGAGAAGTCACTGTTAAATCAAATGGTGATAATAACAAAGAACTTCTTAATTCACCTGCCATTACTCACTTCTGTAAATGAACCACTACAGTCAAAACCTGATCAGAATATTATGTGTGTATAAAGTGGACTGTGAAGGATTGGCCTTCACTTGTTTTATACATTTTTAAAAAAACAGGGATGTCTATAAGGAGGTGAATTATGTAATATGTCGTTGGTTTATGAAAAGGTAGCGTCCAGTTTTGGTAGATTTTACATTTTCAAAACCAAAACTTCATTTCTATATTTCTGTCTGCGCACAGATACAACTCACCAGATTTAACATGTCAGATGGTGGGCTTAAACGAGCTTGGAGGTATTTTTTATACAAGCCAGCTGTTTCCCCCTTTTCCAATTTGACTGCCAAGCTAAGCTAGCTCTGTAATTTAGACATGCATCAGCAGAATCAGTCCACTTATCACTTCTGTTTTCCAAAGCATCGCAGTATTCCTTTATAAACACTGAGGAGGGTCTTACTTTTTCAGAGGAAAACTGTCATTGGATCTCGATGATTGTCCCACAGTTCCAAATGACTAGAAATAAATATTCACTTATCTTGACAAAAGACTTAAATCACCAATTTTCTTTGTACTCTTCCTCAGTGTGTTGTGTAGGTTGATCTATTTCAAGTTTTCTAACATTCACATCTACCAAAGTGAGCACACACCGAGGACATGACAACAGTGTTACAGTGTACATGGAGCCACTGCTTACATATCTGCAGACTCTTTTCCAATCCACGACTGTTGACACCACAGCATGGATTTGCGGTGCGTGCACAGGCACAACCCAAAACACTCACGGTTACAGACATGCCTTATAAGGCTGTGGAAATGGCAGAGACTGGTCATAAAGAGCTGCAGTGGTCTCATGCACACTATCTAACATGAGCATCAGCATCCAAACCCAGCACTGTTGTGTGTGTGTGTGTGTGTGTGTGTGTGTGTGTGTGTGTGCGTGTGTGTGTGTGTCCTTGATGAAAGGCATCTATAGGAAGGGACTTCACAGCTGAGCAAACAGATAATCAAAGTAACGTCTTCCTCCACAAACATCACAAGTGCTCTTTAACGCAGATACACGCTGGAAAATGACCTACATCTCACCTACACAAATGTCTCTGTTGTACAACTTTACACACTAAGATGTTTCTCATGTGTATGGTGCAATTGTCCAAACTATGGCTAAAATAATGAGAGTTTTAGTTATCTTTCTCGTACATGCAACCATAAAATCCTCCAAATCTTTCAGCATTGTTCTGCAGAATGTGTCTTAGATAAGGAAACACGCCCCTCTGCAGGAAGATTCAATTACCGCTACACCTCTCTCTCTCCTCTGACTTTGTTGTCTCAGGGTTTAAGCACTGAGAGGACTGCACGCGTGGGCATGTTCAATGCAGATACAAAGAAAGAGACAGGAAGGTAAAGCTTGAAAAGGATCCAAAGGTCTTGTGCACACTGCTGCAGGTCTGACAGGAGTTGTGTGTGTTCATGTGTGTGTTAAAGAGGAGGGGGGGGCTCTCGTTTGTGCGCCAGACGTGCTTTGACTCACTGCGAGACCCCACCCTCCTCCACAGTGCTGCAGTAGTGCACATCACGTCCTCCTCCGTCCTCCTCTCCTCTACTAAAACCCTCCCCTCTCTTCATGTACTCTGCTCTTCTCCTCCCCCGTTCCACTCCCCCTCCTCTGCTCCTCTTTCCAGATGGCAATGTTAACATTGGACTCTGTTTCTGGCACACACATGTCATCCCTCTTGCAGCCAAAGGGGCAATACCTTACTTCGCCTCCCCTCTCTTCTTCTTTAAGTTTCCCTCCTGCCTATCCACAGTCCTTTCCATTCGTACCTTCTACATTTAGACTCCCACGCTGACCCTTTCCTCTCCTGTCGTGCTCTACTTTCTTCCGCCTGGGTTACAGCCAAATGGCAGCCCTAACACTCCATCTTCTCCCTTTTCCCCCTCCTTCTCTCTCTAAATCCATTCGTCCTGTGACAGACTGCCACGCTCCTCCTCCATCTTTTTCCTTTCTCGCTGACATGAGTTATTCCTTGGAAAACCATGAGGTCATCATTTTCTCTGCGGATATACCATAACCCAAAATGAAAGCCTTGACTTTAGCGTAACTGAAATTGCCCTGCTGATTCCACAAATACACACACACACAGACACACACACACACACACACACACACACACACACACACACACACACACACACACACACACACACACACACACACACACACACACACGCAGAGAGCACCACTGCCTTGGAGAACCATTAACTAAAACTGAAATGAAGAATAAGGATGGACAGCTAACAAATTGCCTGGCAGCGTGTCGCACAACTGAAGGTGAACAGTCAAAGGGAGGCTCTATTTGTCCACTTAACACTGCCACTAAAGCTGTCCACTAAATCACAGGCCTACAAAGACAAGAAGACACGTGTAAAGACTTACACATGCACTTCTGTGGGTGTAAAAGGATGTTGAATCATTAAGCTTTAAGCCTAAAACCGTCCATCACTCCTGTACCTTCATGACTCCCTCAAGTGATGCACACACAATCTACTGTAAATATAAAAACAGCCTCAACCCTCAACTACTGACTTTGAAATCACCTCTAGAGCCATGAAAAGAGGAGAGCACAAGCAGAAGGAGAATTGAAATAAGCACTCCAACCTTAAAGAAGGAAAGATCTGTGGTGGGCTTGATGAAATATGCTTAAGCTTAAATAAAATATTCAGGAGATAACAGAGTCCAAGTCTCATCTAATCCCCAAAGGTAGAGTTAGCATGAGACAGAGGTGGGGGAAGGAAATGCTACAAAAGGCAGAAAGAGAGGGAGATGGAGACAGAAGAAGAGAGAGAGGGAGACAGGACAGAGGAGGAAAGGAACAGTGACACAGACACAGAGAGAGAGAGAGAGAGAGAGAGAGAGAGAGAAAGGGGGTGGGGGGTGGAGGGTGCACTGCAATGCAGACACCTTTTGGCGTCAGCAGAAGTGCCCGGTCTCCAGCCATGCGTGTACGGTAGCAGTGTGTCTGGATCAGGCTCACCCTCCTTTGGTAACCATAAATGAAGCACTTTATGGTTCAGACTTTACTCTTCTCTAACAGTAACAGTATAACATTCTAGAGCTCAAACATCTCAAAGGAAAATTATACGAATCAGCAGAAAATAATCCACACTTGAGCCTTTTCTAATGACAGTCTGACAAAACAGCTTGAAGCCTCTCAGATGTGAAGATTCTTCTGCTGTACTCTGTTTTATATCTGTAAACTGAACATCTTCAGACTGTAGACAAGGTTTTAGATTGTTGGTCAGACAAATGATTGCTTCTTTAAGCAATACCACACAAGACCAAGTGATACTGAATATCAGCACAGCTACAAGTGGCATGAAATAAAAAAAAGTACTTATCACAAGTTTGTTATTTTGACTAACTGAACAATACATTAAGCTCCATCAGCAAAACTGGTTTCCTTTGTTTTGTTCTTTTTCAGACTGTTGCCAAACAGCCAGAACTTTTGCACTCCTTCTAAACTATGGGCCTGATCTACTGAGATCCCAAATAACGAGCACTAAATTGCATGTGCAAACTAAATAATTGCACGTGCTATTTATGGGCGTGTTGTGGGTGATCTACTATGATTATGTGTGCAACAGGTGCAAAAGTGGTTCTGACCACCCTTAAATGAGGATTTTGCGTGTGTACCAGTACCGGCTGTCACCATGGATAGTTTCGGAGAGCAGAGTGGCCTTAAACAAAAAAAGAAGTTTGAAGCCATGGAGTTGGAGGTCTTGGTGGAGGAGGCAAATAAACACACTGATGAGCTCCAGCAGAGACATCTCAGCATTGCCAGAAGAAAAGCAATTTGGGAGAATAGAAAAAAAGCGATTTCATTATTTGAAAAGTGTTTTGTAAGTTGTCTGTCATGACCTTAAAGGGGACATATCACGCTTTTTTCATCAATATATATTGGTCTAAGAGGTCCCCAAAACATGTCTTTAAAGTTTATGCTCAAAAAAACACTTTGAAATCAGATTTTGGCATGCCTGAAAAGTCCTCTTCTTCATTCCTCATCAGAACACTCTGTTTTCTCTCTGACCACGCCCCCTCAGGAAGTGGATGTGCCTCGGCTCTCCAGCACGTTGATCTAATGTTTACATGTTGGCTGAATATACACGGCTGCTCAGAGATCGCGTTACTTCAACCCTCTGAATCTGATCCTGACGGAGAGGCGCCTGTAGCAGGACCTTTCTGAAGGATTGGTCATAGATTTAGTGTTTCTTGTTGTTTTATTTATCAGTATGTAGACGTGTGTCTTGGTACACAGCTACGAACGTGTAGCTATGTGGCTATGCTAACTAGCGCTAGCACTTATCCATGACAAATGAAAATCATCCACTAGATCTTCAAATCTGCAGACGTGGGAGTAAAACCGACCTTTGTGTTTATTAAGACAGCCTACAACTAGCATGCCTCCCTCCTAAGCTCCTTGTTAGCACACATTTGTGCAGGTAATGAAAAACGGAGGGGGGATTCAGTATTATTTTATACAGTCTATGGGCTGAACAAGCTCCGAGCTCTGACTCCGTGACAGACCGGATATTGTTGTTACGTAACAAAAACACGGAAGTCTGAAACGGCTCGTTTCACACACATTTACAGAAAGGTGGAGAAATCAAAACAGGGGCAGAATGGATTTTTTTCATTCTCTGGGGGTTTGTAGACATGCCAGGGACCCATATTTCAGTTAAAGAACCATTAGAAAGTCAATTTTGCATGATATGTCACCTTTAAAAAAATAAAAATCTGTTTTTTTCTTAAATCTTCATCAAATGTCTGACAATCCCCGCAGCACTCTTCAAATCAGCTCACACCAGAAACGGCCTCAGCAGAGCGCGCGCCGTCGCCGTGTCACTCACTCCATCGTTGTGCACACGAGGAGCTGGTCAGTGTTGTGTCTGGGCTGACAATGGCCATCAATACCCTGGCAACAGTCGAGAGGTCATACAGTGGCAGTGATCCTTCAACTGAACCGCCAGCGAATGAAGAGGCAGGGGAGAGCAAAGGAGATGAACGTTCATTACGCACAGGTGGACACTGGGAGACACCGGCACTAACTGTGAGGGTGCGCTGCAATGATCCAGACGCAAGAAAATGCAGTGTTGCAATCATAGACTGTATAAAATATGGACGTAGTATCCGTGACGTCACCCATCTGTTCCTGAGCACTGTTTTGAAGCAAATCGACAGCAGCAGCCATATTGGTAATGCGGAACTCAACCAGGCAGAGTTTGACGTAGTGTGAGCCTCCTAGCCAATAGCTATGTGTCACGTCAGTCATGTCCTTATTTGGGAAAACTGGTAATCTTAATATCTTCTGAACCTTCACGTTAGAAAAAAATTCACCATTCATTAGCTTTGTAGGGCCAAGCCGTTTTTTGAACCAGGCTGTAAACATGTTTATTAATGCTGCAAAGATCGTCTTTTTCCCATTCATATCTATGTGGTTTCCGGTGTTTCTGCAGCCAGCCTCAAGCGGATTTTCAATGTATTGCAGTTTATAACACTTCCGCATTGGCTTCATCGTTTGAGACCGGAGTTTGCCGCTTGGTTGCAATGAGTTTTTCCATAGGAGATATGGCATGGCTCCTTTTTGTGACTGGCTCTAAATCAGCCCTTAGGTCATCCAGCAGCTCAAAAATGGCATTGCTGGATAGACGATATGTCTCTACTATTTTTACTTCTGACAGTCCAAATATGTTGAAATGCACACAGAAGATTCTCTCTCTCCGTCGTCTGTCATTGCACCTATACCTCCTTCTCGCCACAATGACTGCAGCCATTTGTGTGTAACGCTGTGCCAGTTTGCACCTGCCTTTCAAACTTGCTAAATAGAGACACAAAAACACCGACCGCAATTGATTGCAGGTTTGATAAACCACATTGAGGGTGCTAAATGATTACATTTGCATCTCCTCCTCCCAGTATTTTTCGCGTTCTGATAACCTGTAAGTATTCTGCATAGTCATGACAGCAAACACGCAAAATGGATTGGGCGTGCTATTTTGCTCATTTGACAGATGCAATCTTCTGTGAACCCGGTTAGTACATCTGCTTTGCGCGCGCTTTCAAGTTTGCACGTGTTTTTATAAACGTAAACCTTTAGTAGATCAGGCCCTATGTGTCTAATGTAAATGTATCTCTATGTACAAACTGTCTTTTCAATCTTGCGTTGGTGGTCTGTGTGATCCTGGAGTAAGAACTTGACCAACACAGACGAAGACCCTCTGCTGCAATATAATATTAAGTATGCAACAGTAATGCCTGATCAAGTGATGTGATTGGATAAGTGGCATTCCATGAGTGCAGGTATGGAGAGCAATATCACACTCAAGGTTGAGCCATTTTACTGAATATCAGCACTGTGATTATTTTCAGCACATGACTGAATCACAGAAGAGCTGATTTTCAGAACCACATTACTACCTCTCATCATGTGATGTTATTTAGTTAATAGAATTCAGATCAACAGGTTGAGGTGGAGTGATACATATACTGTAGTCCAAAGTCCCAGTGGAGTTATTCTGTATCAGTGCTTATGAAATGACTCTAACCAGATTTCTTGGTCAGATCTAATGGTTGTATAATCTAATATTCTAGAGGCCATTTCCTAATTAATATCAATCAATAATGAAAGCAATTGTGCATCCCTTCCTTATTAAGTCTTTCATTGAGTTCTGCACACATTATTAACAACACAGTACAAGAATATATCTTCTTTATGAAGTGAGCTGAGCCATGTCATGTTTGCCCGGTGCTGTAAAATGACACAGATGCTGAAGAAGAGAGTAATGGGTTGCTATAGGAAACCCATCATTAGCCAACGTTTTCCTCTCAACAGGACAGATCTTGGAGGCCAGTGTAACTGTGCCACACATGGGGCTGTTCACACAGACACACTATCAAATTTCCTATGGGGGGGATACAAATGCTACACTCCAACCACAATCCAATCTGGTGTTTTCACAGTCCAGGAACAAATACTTGATTTAATAATCAGTTGCCTGAAAAAAGACTGTTTGATTTAAGCTTTTTATTCATCATACGCTGAATGAAACTTCTTAAATGTTGGATGTATTTCTCAGTTTGTCATAATTCTCAATTTTTCTGGGGGTTTCACTCAAAAGAAAGTAAATTTGAGATGTTATTTTGAGCTCTGTAAATAAAATCTGTGGATTTGGGTGGGGTATTTTTGGGTTGAATTTGATGTGTTATGGATAATTTATATAAAATGATCCCTTCTTTTTCCCCTCAGCTTATTTACCAACAAACCTCAACATGTACTAAAGTTGGTGTGAAATAACCAGATTGGATTGTTTGATTCATATGCTTATTTTTTCAAAGTTCACTAACAAAACATTACCACTTCTTAACTATAGCTGTAACACTTCCAGAACATCAATATATTCTCAATCCCATAATCTGTCAGTATCTCCACTCACCATGTGTATGGGCGTGCTGGTCAGGTCTCTCTCAGTCACCAGTCTGTCCTGGTCTGTGACGTAAAGGCCTTTCTGGGCCAGGGCCTGGATGACAGCATTGTGTCCCAGTAAAGGTTTGACAGCATCACTGCGGAGGATCAGGCTCCCTGCCCGACAGTAAAGCTCTGCAGACTGTAGCAGGCAGGCCACCGGGGGCTTCAGGTGCTCCTGGTTGTACTGGTCCTTGTAGAAAGGCTCAACCAGCTCCTCTGGTACTGCGTCTATGGGGAGCAAGGAAGACACAGAAAAGGAGTGAGGTCATGGTACATCTTCACCCCTTGTCCTCCAGCTCCATCTCTGCTGTGACACCATCATCTACAGTGGATCCATGCAGGCAATAAAAAAAGCTATGCTGCTACTATTTCTATGTTTTACAGTTGTTCTTGCTATGGCATCCCAATACTGTTCATCAGAGCTTTATCCTCCTGGCCACATCAACTCAAAGCTTGTTGCACTGCAAACACACACTGACTGAGATATATATGACGTACACTATGGAAACATGCAGGATATTATCACTGGGACATTTTGACGCTAACACAGAACAGAGTGTGTGGGTCAAAGAGTGGGTTCAATCAACCAAATGACTAAACATCATCACCCTCACTAGTCGGAACCAGAATAACTAGTCGGTTTAACAAATTAATGAAGTTAAGGTGTTAACTTAGATTCGGGAGCAGGACCACGCCTAAACCACACCCTCAATCACCTGACAAGCCTTCTTAAACGTAGCCAGCCTACTCCAACTGCTTGTCCGTGATTCTTTAACCCACCCTCCCTCACCTTACTCTACTGCACTTAACCTATTTCCTTGTCCTCTCCTACTCAACTCGTGCTCGCTCCTTCTATGCCCTGTCTACTTCCAGGTACAACCTGGGTCAAGATCAGCTCCGGCAGGATAACGCTGAGACGGAACCCCCATCCTGAGTCTCCTTCTGCTGGGCACACCACGCACAACTAATTCATTAAATGTTCAACTTATATCCTTGTGTGGCGTGGTCCTTGCTAGTGAATTAATATGTATTATTGTGTGCCAAGAATGTCAGTCATATTTGTGTCCAAGCTGTAATGCACCCACCTGCCATGAGCCAAGGCTGTATTGCAATAATGTTATAATGCTCTACTGACTGTAACCCTTAAGTTCAGATGACAGTTGGCCTATCCTAGCACAGGGGGGTTTGGCAGTATTTTGATCTAGAAAAATGAAGATAAAGTTGTGTGTGGCCTGTGTCTGGTTAAAATGGGAGATAACTGGAGCAATGTGTAGACAGCAGAGGCATGTGGACGTTAACCAGCAAGGAGGACCGTGGGCCTGATGAACAATCAACAGTAAACCACTTAAGACCCTTGTGATACATCACATACATGTGCAATCCTTGATTTCCAGTGCAATACAGTATCTCAACAACCACGTGCAATATTGTAATTCATTCTATAACATATTTTATTATTATATTCATCCACTAAAATTTGCACTCTGGCTTAGGCAAATTCATTTATTTATATCTAGAATTTTTAAGGTCAGTTTTTAAGTTTCTATATTTATTGTCCTCACTGTCTTGTTGTGTCCTTACTGTCTTGTTGGTAAGTACCTGTGTTCCATTCACCACATCAAATTCCTTATGTGTGTGTGTGTGTGTGTGAGCTCACTTGGCAATAAAGATTTCTTGATTCTTGATTCTGTGGTGCTAGCTCTGCTAATGTTCGCCACACTCGGCAAACCAATTTGTCATTTTTACCTGCAGACTCTGTGATCCTATGTTAAGCTGTGTTTAACTCCCCACATTTCATAAATGCATAACACTACTGAATACAAAGGATGGATGTTGTAACTGTATTGTCTTTTACTGAAGCTAGTTGTTTTGGTGGTTTTCAATTACTTTGGACAAATTATTTCATACACGTATCCTTCAGTTTAAGCTAACTATCTAAATAGTGTATACATTAATTTTAATTCACTGTTTCACACCTTAAAACTAGGATAATCATTTGAACTGTTTATCACTTACTATAATAACGATTCACAAATCACTTTGACCTTGTAATGTCAAGCATTAGCTATCTTTATCAACTACTTTTGCAGTTGTACACATTTAACTGTTGGCCGTCAATTTTAGCTCAGTCTTTCAACCATTCTTCAATTTCTCTTATCTTTCAAGTGTTCACTTTTTGTCATTTCAACTGTTTTTCCATTCATAATCATTACAAGCCTTAGCTGTTTAAGCTGTTAATCCACCACGCTTAGCAGGTTAGTTAATCCGTTAATACATTTGTTTGAGCCAACTAATCATCTAATAACTATTTATCCAGAGATTTTAAATATCAATTCAACAGTTTCATCTATTTATCGTTTTAGCTTATCATTTAACCGCTTGGCCCTTACTTACTTTCTTTCTTTCACAATTCTTTTTATTGATTTTGTAATTACAGTGCATGTAAGCACAGTGTAAAAAAGGAGATACAAAGAGTGCACCAATGGCAGTACTTCAATACAACACAATAAAACAATTAATACTGGCCTTTTCATGACCATAACCCCAAGCCCCTCCCACCCAAACCTCACATTACCTACATAAGAAAAAAAAACAACAACAACAACAACAACGATCCTTAACTAAATAATACAAAAGAAACCAGTTATAAACAAATAATGAAATAAAGATACAATGGACAATTGAAAAAAACACAAACAGACAGACCAAATTAGGTAAAATAAATAAATAAAACATAAATAAATAAATAAACATTAAGGCATTAAAGATAGATAGAAGGAAAGAGAGAGGGGAAAGAGAGAGGGGAAGGGGGGCAACTAAGCTTCATTTGGGTGAACTTTGTTTTGTTTAAGTATTCAGTGAAGGGCCTCCAGGTCTTGTCAAAATAACTTCTTGACCCAGCAAGTGAGAATCGGATCTTCTCAAGTTGAATTTGACAAAGAATCTCCCTGAGCCAGCTGTTATGGGAAGGAGGGAGCGTACATGCTTCCACCTGAACAAGATTAGGTGTCTAGCTAGCGGACTCGTAAAGGCTAGGATGTGCCGTTTGGTCGCTGAATGGTTGGACACTCCAAAAGATGGGACTCTGAATAGGACAGTAAGTGGGTCAGGGAGAAGGACTGTGTTGAATACTGTTCCCAGTGTGTTAAAAATGTGACTCCAAAAACCTTGTAGTTGCGGGCAGGACCAGAACATATGGGAGTGATTAGCAGGTGAATTCTTGCATCTGTTACAAGTGTCGTCAGTGTCTTAGTAACGCTTGGCCCTTACTCCGACTGTTTATCACAACTGTTTATGTTTCAAGCTGAAACTTTAACCTGATACTTTTAGATGCCTGTGAAGAATTCTATGCTACTGAACTAATCCTCATTGCTGAGAGCAATATGTGGTATTCAGTGCTGATTCATCCACACATCATTTCAGTCGAGTTATAATTATTGTGTTCTCATTACTTGTGCTATGACTTCCTCAGGTTGGCAATCACCCATCAAAGCCATCAGGTCAGTTTGTGGTGAAAGGGAAGCTTAAGCATAGAGCCAAAGCGTGTGTGTGTGTGTGTGTGTGTGTGTGCGTGTGTGGCCTGAGATGAAGTGTATGTTACAAAGCAGGACTACCTTGTAATCCTGTTACCTCATTCGGTAAATCTGATTTGAAGAAAATAGCTTAACCCAACACACACTCACTCACACACACACACACACACACACACACACACACACACACACACACACACACACACACACACACACACACACACACACACAGAGCAAGGACTCATTCCTTCCCTCTTTACTTTGTTGCTGTTCACCACATGTTGTGACTCATAGTTATACCACTCTTGCCATAAATCTATCACTGAGTGACACACACACTAAGTTGTCTCTGGACCTCTATCCTTTCGGGAGTTTGCATGTGACACACTTTTTAAACACTGCGGGCTCCTGTGTGAGTGTGTATTCCTGGTGTGTGGGGCAATTTCCTTTCTTCCTCTGAATCACACTGAGGAAAACAAAGAGCAGTAAAGGAATCCATCTTAAAGGACCAGCTTTCTGTGCTTTAATCCTTCTAAATAACAACACTGCTAGCAAAGAGCTCAACCAAACAGCGTAATAAAATTAAACGTTTAAAGCTCAAACAGAACAAATCCATTTAGCATGTGATCAAGCCTCAGCAGTTTTCCAGTGGCTGTGGTTAGCAACAACCCCCCCAATCAACACTGGGTGATGGGAAGCTATTTAAAGAAACAGGCAGATGTTACATCAAACTTCATAACAAATCCTCCTGCATCAAGGAACAACTTGTTTAGTTTTGTTATTAGGCTGGTTAAATGAGCTTTACTTGCATGATTCATATCTTAGTATTGTATTTAAGAGGCATTTGGGTGAAGTAGAGCTTGAAGAGCGGTCCCCAGCAGATAAAAGCTTTTCTTTACAGATGAACCAGATTAACTAAAGCTTGAAAGTTAGTAAAACAAAGATAAACAGTTGACTACAATAGCAGGAGGAGTACATTTTCTAGAGTTCATGAAAATCTGCTTCGTCAAGTAAAACCCCCTCTCCTCTCCTTTGTGTTTGCCATCAAAGAGGAAACTGACAGGATGTAGCTGCTACAGGAAGTCAAGGCATGGAGAGGACTGCTCCCCTGGAGACCATGAGGATCATAGCTCAGCATACACAACATCATAGTCAGCGGTGTTTGTCTCTGCTGGTTAACTGCTCTTTGACGGGGAAAAAAAATCCAGGCAGGAATGAACTGTTAATTCTCTCTCATTACATGTCTTTGTCAGAGCTTGAATTCCCAATGCATAGACTTTAGCTTAGAAATGTTGTAAGTACAAAGTGTTTTTTTAACTAGCTCTAATATATTTTTTCAGCAAAGAAGAGCTCCAAAGACAATAAACAGGTTTTGTCCATTTAAGCTAGTTTGACCGACTTGTAATGTATCAGTTCTACAGAACATTATTGTTCATTTGGAGTCTTTCCTCGACCCACTTGAGAAATGTAAGTCTATGTTTTAGCTTTTAGCTCTGTTTACAATTTCTGCCAACTCATGGAGGAAATATCTGGTACTCTAGCTTGGGCTTTATAATGCCTCTTCAGGAACCAAGAAACTATCTCTGTATTGTATTGCAGCTCTATTCAATTAGCGGCCTGCCGGCCACATGCGGCCTGAAAGCAACCCTTGAGTGGCCTGTAAGCAACTGTCGAGTGATTGTGACTTGGGTCTGGCAAGAAAAAAATCTTTACTAACACTGACAAGTTCTTACAAAAATTTCAACATTATTACGAACATTGAATGCAACACTTACCATAACCCAGCAACTAACCCATAATGCATTGTGTTGTTGAGGAGGAGGGTTTGAAATGTTAACATTAGCAGTTCTGTACAGGTGAAAATAGCATGTCTTTATCTGCCCTAAAACGAAAAATCGGTGTTTGAAATGTGAAATTTAAAGAGTAAAGCAGTATTTCAGCATAGGTTTAGTAGTTTTAGTGCCGCTATTTTATTGTGTTTATGCCCTTTTGGATGTGATGTTAATAAACATTGAGTGTGTTTGTTATCTTATCTATTTGTGTTTCTTTTAAATTGTTAACTTTGCTCACTGTCTGCTAAAAATGTCCAGCTCATGTCCTTAGTCTGAAAATCCGGCCCGACCAAATATTCAAATGAATAGCCTTGCTATATAGTCTATCGTTTAGATGAACTAAAACAGTAAAGCTGCAGGCTGAAGACCAAAACATTGTGCTGAAAGAGTTTAAACGTGTGGGTCTGCAGAATTAAGTGCTTATTCTACCTATAATCACATCTTAAATGTACAAATATTGAGTATACAAGCTTCTAAATTACAATGCTTGATGCTTTTGTCTCAAAAATACTGAATGTTTTTGTTTTCTATAACCATCTCAGAGTCTTGCTTAATGACATATAGACAGAATATATGCATTAAACCTCCAACCTTATGATTAACATGAGCTGTATGATGGCTGTCCTTAAAATAGTTTTTTTTCCCAGACTACAAGCTAGATAAGTTAGCAGGCCGCATGAGCTAACCCCTCATTTTGAGGCACTGCAACATGTGAAAGACAGAGCAGAAAACCCCTGCACTGCTGTTAGCTGATCAAAGCCTTGAAGTTGCTTCACTGCAGTAGAGCAGGATGCATGTTTCCATTCAAGAGAATCCCTAAACCATCAGATTCCACTGATCAGTTCCCTCACAGCTTTAGAGGCAAAGCATTATTTCCACTGCCACAGCTGAAGGACATACTCCCATGGCTTTTCTTTTTTTTCTTATTTGAAGTGATGTTGTCAGAGTAAAGAGATGCATTTCCAGCCATGTTCTGAATAAGCTGAATGAAAGTTAGTGTTGGTGATCTGTGCTGATGCTGTTTACATCACTGCTGTGATACAGCCAATATTATTATGGTGCATAGGTTAATAATTTGATGTAACCATAGACTGTATAAAATATGGACGTAGTACCCATCACGTCATCCATCTGTTTCTGAAGCGCTGTTTTGAGGCCAATCGGAGGCGGCAGCCATATTGTTGCTGTCGAGCGACTGTGACGTAAAGAGGCGGGCTTTGAGCCTCCTAGCCAACAGCTACAGTGTTCCCGCCTGTCAATCAAGTCAGCTGTGCCTCTCATTGGAAGACTCGTAATCTCAATATCTTCAAAATTGCCGCAATATGAAAAAAATCCCCCCCGTACAGTGTGTGCCGATCAAGACATGAGCTATCCAAACTACACTCGTCTTTTGTACCAGGCTGTAAACATGTTTATTTCTGCTGTAAAGATCGGCTTTTTTGAATTGGTGTGTATGTGGTTTCCGGTACTTCCGGAGCCAGCCTCAAGCGGATCCTCGATGAACTGACCGTCACTGAAACTATAGTTCAGATTTCTGTCTGACATTTCAATGACCAAATGTGATTACAGGACCTCACTGTAGTACAAAAATCTGGCCTATCCAGAATGAAGGGGCATTAAAGTAAATGAAGAATGAAGTTAAACAATGTCAGCTGGTGTCCACTAACCACAAGCTGTATTAGTCTCAAGAGAAGGGTTAAAAACAAATCAATACTGCTCACATATTGATTGACGAGTTAATTGATCTTTGTGGACAGACCACATCAGACACAGACACATTATTCAAAGCAAAGCTGCTTCATGTGTTTCTAAGCATGTCTTTAACATGAGCCTAGCACTTTAGCACTGTCATTAAACTCTGAGGCGAACCATGTTGGTACTCTTTGTTGCCTTGAGACGCATCAGGATTTCAGAGTGGAAATATTAAAGCTGTGCTCTGATTATCATGACACACCTATTCAAAAAAGTAAACGTGCACTAACACCAGTCCAAGATAATCTGAACAATATGAGATATTCTTTCAATCACCAGTTACCAGTATGGCGGCCAATATATCACATTTTTCAGCTGGAATGAAAACGAAAGTGTTGCACCAAAACGACAAGTTTAATGTCCAGGAAAGGATGCTTTCTTTTCAAAATAACCTAATAATTAAACACAGTAAACCACTATCTGCTTAGCATTAACGGTGCCTTTGGATGTTCTGCAGACAGTGCTGTGAGAGCTTTGTAAGCTATATGGAGTCTGAGCATGCTCTACTGGACAAACTACATCACCTTGTACCATATCATCATCCCAAGCTTGTTTCTGCATCTTATGTGCTGTAAGAAAGTTTATCATGTATGCAGACACTGATTAATCTGTGATAGGCCTATTTCGGCCTGCTAGGGACTTTTCAGTCTTCTCCTGTTGTAATCTCCCTCTCCCTCTTCTTCTGTTGTAACTGTGTTTTTTCTGTCTGGAAGAGTACATTTATATTTCCACTTCCTATATGTCCTGCAGCTTGCAAGTAAACCTCTCTTAAGTCTCTATACACACCTTTCAGCTAACAAGAGATTAGTTACATCCGACCATCACCGAGTTCAGACCATCGCTCATCTGTCCGAACTAGGCCAAACAAGGCTCTGAGGACAAGTTATGAATTGGGCCACAGTTTTCAACAGTGCTGGGAGCTGAAACTGTGTCACTGGAGGGAAGGGAATAAACATGGAGGCAGTTACAGTATGCTAACAGCCGTAAGTCTTATGAACTGAGAACAACTCTCTCACATGTTGATGTCCTCTACTTTTTATGGCGCTCTCTCTTTAACGTTACGAGTGGATTGTGTGCAGCTCTGTTTGGCACTCACTGTGGAATCAATGGGCGTGATTCAGTGGTCTGTCTTAAGGTCTCTCTGTCTATGTTGTGGCTGCTTCCTTGAAGACTCTGAGTACTAAGGAGCTGGTTAAAGCGCTTATTAGAAGCACGAGTAAACCTTTAGGGTTCAAAAACAGGCAGGAGTTTCCCCTTATGAGTTCAGGCTGCCAAAGCTGGAGGGCAGGAGACAGGCCAGAGCTAAGATACTGTACATGTAGTCATGTATGGAGGAGGATTATCTGTAAACAAATGCAGATTGTTTTACTATATGACTCAATTTCAATGAGACTGTGAAAACTATTGTAGGCTTCAAATTAT
The DNA here is from genome assembly GCF_009762535.1 of Notolabrus celidotus. Lineage (NCBI taxonomy): Eukaryota > Metazoa > Chordata > Actinopteri > Labriformes > Labridae > Notolabrus > Notolabrus celidotus. Next base: position 19,590,544 of record NC_048286.1, on the reverse strand, counting down.
ATGATTATTCAGTTGTTTTTAATGAAAACTTAGCAGCAAGTTTTTGGGAGATTGGGTCTTGAATTGATGATGTCATTTTCAAGCAACTATAAAAAGTGCTCAAATAACTGCTTCTTGTCTTCTATGAAACTTAACTGATTAGTTTTTGTTTTAAAACACCAAAATATGGATTGTTTCAATTTCTTTCAAACAAATATGCCACATACCCTGCTTCAGGTTACTTTGTCTCCTGTGCAAGGTAAAGTAATATTTTTTCAGAGCACAAGAAAAACCGGTAAGGTAATTGTACATGAAAATACGCCAGATATTATCTGTTACATGCTTCCTAGTTGAGAGGATTTGATACAATATCTTAAATGATTGGAAGTTTGGACTGGGTCTTGTTAAAGTGTTATGAGCATAAGACTTTAAAGTTGAAATCCATTTCCTCTTTTTCAAAGACTTTGATCTCTGACCACTGTATCTCAGATTGTATCTGCTTTAATTAATCTTGTATTTTGTGAATGATTGTGTGTGTTTGTTGTTTCTAATGTACCTGTGATCTCGACGACATTGAAAATGAGGGAAACCTCAATGTCTTTTTGAGAATAAATAAAGGTTTTGAATTAAATTGAATTAAATAAGTCAAATTTTCAACAAGCATTTGCACTATTTGCACTTGACATGTTTAACTAAGTCATTCAATAAAAAAATAATCCACACATCCTGCGTATTTAACTTCTGAGACCACACAATCTTTAAGCATGTATCTGTGACCAGCCACCCTTAAGTGAATCTTGTTAGTAGGGATCAGCAGTCTTACATAATAGGTTTGGCCTGACTTCTGCAGTGAGGAAGAATTAGCATCAGCAACAAGTTCAATCAAAGAAATGTGTTCTTATACACCCTTTTTGGTTTGATATACATAAAGAACTAAGGGAGGTATTTGATACAAATGTGACTTTTAGTTGGGACCAGCTCTTTGTTGGACACCTCCACACATCCAATAATAGAAAATGTATTTATTTGGAATATTGAGCATAGCTGCCAGGAAAGCAAAAAACAGAAAATGGCTTACACCTGCCCCACCATCTATCGATGACTGGTATGATTTAATTTCTTCAAATAATTTATTTGAAGCTTCAGAAAGACACATTTGAGTAAGTGGATGTCTTTTATTTCTACAAAAAGACCTTCCTTTGTTTAAGGTATTCAAACTTACTTCTGTATATCAAAGTATTTATTATTTTCTTGTGAAACAGACACCCCACGTTCTGTCATTGGTCTTTTTTGTTGTTCTTTGTTTTTGTTTTTATTTAGTTCTGTCTTGTAAAATTAAAAAACAAGGTGGATCACTATAGATGACAAGTAACAAATGTAAATGTGTACAATTTGTAAACTCCAACTGAGATTCCAAACTAAAAAATAAAACTAAAAAAATAAAATGTGTTCTGAGCAAGGACTGACTTCTGATCTCAAATGAAAGCATTATGGAAAAACTCAGCAATGTAAACACATACATGAGTAAGAAATGTGAAGCCTAAGAGAGCAAAACTTTACACTAGTTTATTTTGAGATCTATTTTTGTCAATCTGCTGCTTGTCTACAGAAAAAGGAGAAATACATCTGTTTGTATCAAAGAGGGGAAAGTATTGTGATGTGAGTGTGGTCAATGCCTGATGTTTACATTTAGCCCTGCTTCTAACCCCTGTGTCCGACTCAACATCAGTCTATGTTATGACACATTAAGATGATGATCTTCAAAATATTTTCCACTGAATCCAGAGATGACAGGATTATAAGGCGCCACTACCTACCCGAGCCGAATGCCTTGGCCACAAGCCACGTCAGGCTGCATGATATCTTGGCCCTGGTGAAGTCGTAGTGATCGAAGCTCTTGATGGCAGGAACGATGAAGGTCCGTCTCATCCCTCTGTCATCTGCAGCATCTCCCATCTTTCCCCCCTTCTCTCTCTCCCTCTCTCGCTTCAGTGCAGAAGGAGGATCAGTCAGCCTGAGGAATTTCTCCTGACTGCTGATGACATCCCGTCCAGAGGAATTCAATGCAGCAAAATTTCCCCTTCTCCAGAAAAAAAGAAAAACTTTGAGCGTGGCCTGGTTGGTGGGAGAGCACGACGAGTTGGGTACAGAGAGAGAGCCCCCTTTAGATTACATGAGCACCATCCTTAGTTTTCTTCCCCTCAATTTTTCAGAGATATCCTTAAATCCTGATGGCACAGCGCAGTTTAAGCAGCAGGATTTCTGAAGATTTCTTCCATTCCCTGACATGTTTATCCGACATAACGGAGCAGCTGAGCGGCGGAGGCGGACAGCTGGAGTCCGACACCAGAGGACGGCCTCTCTCACTAACTAAAGACACTGTTCACCTCCATGTTGTTTCTCTTTTTCCAGTCTAACTGTTTTCCTCCTCCCTTTTATCTTTCTTTCTCCGCGGCGTCTTCCCTGCGCTTTTCCTGCCGCACTATTCGGAGGATAGAGCGCACTGCGCATGCGCGATCCACCCACCCAGTCCTCTCAGTCCTGACAGCAGTCAGCACTCACAGCAGCAAGGTGGAGTTCACTGGCAGAAGGATTGCAAAGTCCCAGATGTTGTTTCCATGGAGCATCTGAGCATGAAATACACTTTTTACCAAATGATTCAGTAAATATTACTCTGTAGCAATATACCGCCTGTACATTCAGGCTACAGCCTAGATAGGCCAATGTCTGAAACACACCAGAAATAGCAAAAAGTAGCCCACAGTAACCATTTTAACTTTGACATCAACAATTTTGAAATAGTATCTTAAAAACCTCAATGAAATAGAAATTGTCATCTTTAGCAGATATGAGACATTTTATGTTAAACATCTAATTCTCGATTTGTAAAGTTTTTGGAAGTCTTTTTTTTTTTAAGGGCATTGCACCACATGGGGGCCTTTTCTGTCCCAATGACATCAATGTAGGCTATACAAATGCACAAAATTGTAGAAGGAAGATATTTGATTTGATCATCTGTAAAAACTACCAAGAACTGAAAAACAGAAGTTGTAACCCGTCCCCACTTTAAAACTAAAAATTACAATGAAACTGTGATATGCATCCTAAATAATTATATATATATATTGCATTGTAGCTCAACACCACACTCCTTCTTCAATTGAAATACTTTTTTTCATCAGAATTCTATTGTGTATTAAGTAAAATGTGCATTTTAGTCACAGAAATTGCATAAAGTAGCCTACCGTAACCATTTTAACTTGGACATCTATAATTTTGAAGTAGAATCTTAAACACCTCAATGAAAGGAACTAAAAAACAGAAGTTGTAACCCGTCCCCACTTTAAAAACAAATATTACTATAAAATACAGTGAAAAATATCATAAATAATTATATACAGTTGTGCTTATAAGTTTTCATACCCTGGCAGAATTTGTGTTTTTTTTGGCCATTTTTCAGAGAATATTAATAATAAGAGAAATATTTTATTTTCACTCATGGTTAGTGGTTGGGTGAAGCATTTTTTTTTTATCAAACAACTGTGTTTACTCTTTTTATGTCATAAAGACAACGGAAACTACCCAAGAAACCATAAATTCTCCCAGGGTATGTAAACTTATGAGCACAACTGTATATATTTATATTTCATTGTAGTCCAACACCAAACTGCTTCTTCAATTTAAACACTTTTTTTCATAAGTATTCTAATGTGTTTTAGGTAAAATGCTCATTTTAGTCGTGTCCCAAACATTTCACTCAGTCTTAGCACAACCCACCTTATAATGAATGTTTAAAAAAATCCAACTTGGGTCTCGCTTATAAAGAAAAATGGCTTTGCAATAAAGAAAAATACAATTTTCGGACAATTAATTTTGATCACAAATATTTATTATTGAACAAGAAAATACCTTTCCCTTAAAATAAACCCCATAGGGAAATAAGACAACAGTTGATTTGCTTATAAACCAGTTTTTCAATTAATTGTTTTCTAAGACTTCTACCCCAATAAACTTGCATAACTTTTCTCTACCCAAGCCTTTACTTTGATCAAAAGATGGATGCCTTCTGTTTCCATAATGTGGATTTTCTTGAAAAATATTGATTTATTTTTGTCATTACTTTTTTTTAAGAAGCTATTAGGTCAGAAGGTCAGAGGATTTTCTTATGAAGAGCCTGTACAGACTCTTATGTGAAGATAATCAGAAGGATAAAGGACTTTAAGGGCCCAAGCTGCATCTAGTTATACCAGAGTTATAAAAGAAGGATGGAGCAAATATCTACATGCAGGGAAAATACTACTTCACCTCATTTCTTGGCATTTAGGAAAAAAATAAAACATGTCATGTCCCCTTAATTTAAACAAAAGGTAGCAAAACAAACTATATTCTTCCTTATTGTCTCCATATTGGCAGCAAGGTAGAAACTTGGACAGCTGTAATGGCTCTAAGTAGTGAATATAGTGTCAAATAGAGGCATTTTGAAGTATTTCCCATTCAGACAGACAAAAACCTATATTATGTTAATCCTGCTCTGATAATATGACACTTTGCTTACATCTAGATCCTCAAGCCTGGATTCACCTGAAACATGTAACACATAAAAACTAATTTCAAGACCTAATTAACAAAAATAAGTTCACCAGAAAATGATTTTAATAAGTCAGCGTAGTACATGTTTCCCTTAAATTGTATGAAAGGTTTCTCAGTTAAAAACTTCTTTCCATCATATCTACAGCATACAATGATGGCAGAATTAGCTAGAGGGATAGATACAGCAAAATGGGTTACACTGTGGGGCCTCGTCTGAGGCATCAGTTTTAGAATCTTTGCCCACGTGGATGGGATTATATTAAGAATAGGAATTATATAGTTTTGAAAAAGCACCTTCCCAAACAAGATGACACAGTTTATCACACAACTTTAAACACAAGCAAATAGTGCAAACAATATCGGGCCAACGTTTTTCAAAGACCTTTAACAAGAAAACAAAACAACATACATTTTTTTTTAAAGCTGAGGTATTTTGTTTCACTTATTACTGTCCTCTTAAAAACAGTGGCTTTTTTTTTTTACACTTAGCTCTGAAACTCCTGTAAAGGGAATGAGAAACAACCAACTTGTTACAGTGGTGCCCCCTTGAGCCTAAAGTGGGCTCTTACAGCTATGTTGAAAAGGAAGTGTATTTCTTATGTTGGTCAGTAGGTGGCAGTCCCATGCTAAATATCCTAACAGTCCTCTGAGCTACTCAGGAGACTATTCTATGGCTTTAAATCCTTAAAATGTCACTTAAATGCCCTGATTTGACAGTTTTATTGAATTTTTGCATGGTCTACCCACAACAAAACATCTGCTGGGACATCCTCACAGTGATTTTTACAGCATATTTATGTTAGTGTTAATGAAATATGATAATCTCTGTAATTTTGTGAAAGTAAATTACCTATCTTTATTCTTCCTCGCTCTCCCCCTCTCTGTAAATGGAATCATCATTGTCTGCACCTCCAGGCAAACCTACAGTCATTCGAGAGTCATTACCAATCATGATGTAGTTTGCCCTTTCAATATGTATATTTGGCTGTTGAGGCCACACAGCCCTGCCATCCCCACCATCCTGATCTTGTGGCAACCCAGGGCCGAGAGGAAGTCTTTGTCCCAGTAAATGTTTCTCCCTTTCCAACATCTCTGTTGCTTTACTTTCTTTGAGAAGTTTTTTTTGGTGCTCATTTGACTGCTTTAGCTCCTCCTGTTTCTTTTTCTGCATCTTCAGCATCTGCTCTTCTGTCCAGAGCTTTCTCTGTTTTTTAACCACTGCTGGAGTTATCGCCTTTTGTACTCTTCTGTCAAAGTTCTTATTCTCCAAGAGGGGATTTTTTGTCCGAATAACTAGGGGTATGTCCTCTCTGGGCATGCAGTTCTCCTGCGGCAGCAGAGGGATAACTGTGTTGTACTTGTGTTTCCTGTTGATGGAGTTAATCAGGGCTGAGTCTGCCTCAAGCTCTTGCATGGGGGTGTCAAAGTTGCGGGTGAGCAGCAGGAGGGTAAAGGCTGAGTTGTTGATAGCATCCTCTACACAGCGCAGAGTGCTTCTTCCAACTAAAGCAAAGTCCTCAGAGAAAATTGCGCCTGTTTGACCCGTGACATTTTCCAGTCTTTCTTTCAGGATCTCTGCCATGTCTACATCTTCTGGTGCGTGTAAGATAACAAATGCATAAAAAATTTCCTCTTCCTCCTCATCTACACTAGTACTTCTTTTCATTTCATTCGCAATTGGTAGGTTGGGCAAGAAAATGTTTGTTGCAGCAGGTTGTGGTTCTCTGGTTGGTTTGTTAGTTTGGTTTGGAGTTGGATGGATAAGACTGTTCAACTTGCTGCTCGCTTCAGGTGATTCAAACATCCCTGACTTTTCCTTCCCTGTTAACAGAGGAGGTCTAACGGATTCAAGCTCCTCGGATGTCTGAGGTGAACTTTCTGCTTCAGATTCACCGACAAGCAAGACTGGGGTGCTTATTTTTGATTCCTCTGATGTTTTTGCAGTACCTTTGTCATCTCCAAATGGGGCTGTTGCGGGCATACTGATCTCTAGTTCAGACGGGTAAGAGGGTACGGAGCAGCTGGCCTGCAGTGTGCAGGGCATATTTTGCCTCCTCTCTGACTGATCCTGAGACTGACTCACATTTAAAGCTGTGATTCCTTCATTTTGACTTTTAAGAGGATCACTGTAAGACCCAGACTTCAGATCTGTGCAGGAATACATCCACTCTGCAAACTCTGGACCACAGACCTCTTTAGCCTCTTCTCTGAGCTTAAAATACTCCAGATCTCCACCACTGCTGGTTTGTTGGTCATCCCTGGAGACAGCTCTCTTATATGCCAGATTTCTCAGTTGTTGATCACACAGCTTTTGTTCTGACAACACCTTAAAAATACGAGCGAATGCTGCCAGAAATTGTCCCTTAGACTCGTGAAAGTGACCACAGCGGACGCGGAATTCTTCTAATTTACCTCCACTCAGCTGCCAATTTTCAGCCAGATGGTGAGCAAGGTGGTTTTCCTTTAGAGTCTGGAGTTTTTCCAGGGCCTGCGCCTCTCTCTGGAGAACGATCAGACACAGGGCGTGTAAGATTCTATCTTCAGGAGACTCACCCAGCTGGAGTGTCAGGCTTAACAGCCGCTCCGGAGTTCCTTTAACCAGTGAGTCAAGGACGTCACTCAGTCCTGTCCCCTGATTCTCTTCTCCTCCCCTGTGACTCATTATCAGAGTTATTCGTAAGTCAACGTCCAATTTGTGACAGGAGCAGATATGATCACATTTGATTTTCCAGCATTTTCTTCCTCATTTCAAGATGCAAAATGTGGAAGAGAAATGGGAAGATTTTCATTGGCATTCTTGTGTCTGTAAAGAGAAAATCAACATTAATCAGAAGTTATGTCATCAAGGTATATACTCACAATGTGTGGGATCTTTTAGACTTGGCCTTTTGTTAAAACAAACTAGTCTTGTCTTCCTAAGCAGCCAAAATGACATGAAATGAACTAAGAATTGTTTCACCAAGAACAAACTGGCCTTTGAACAGTTGTTTTGACACTAAACAATAAGCAATTCCTCACCTGCTTGGACGTCTAGGCGCCATAACATCAAATGTAGCTTCAAGCTCAAATAAGGAAGTTGCTCACAGTCAATTTTCAGCTCACTTCAGCCGGCAAAAACCTTGTTTCTCCACACAGGAAGTTCTTCATGCACTTTGGAGATCAATCTCAGAACAATCAGAGGTGCGGGGCTTTTCTAACTTTTGATATCAATCTGGTTTATCTATTACCGAAGCTTCCCCAGCTGCAGGCCTCTTCCAACTTGACTGAACTTCACACAGCACAATGATGATGTCACAAGTGAAGTAAGGGAGCTCAAGAGGGACAAAAGACAAAAGCAAGGGAAAGCACTGTGAATAGTAAAAACCTAGCTCTCCACAGTACCGGAGAAGTACACTTTTCCAAACAGTTGCTACACATAATACATTGAATAAAATTATTTAACACCACTCTGAATGGGAGACCTGTATGCACCTGAATAATAAAACAAAATAAATAAACAAAATAAATAACTAAAGAGTGTGGAAGTATTTAGGTTTGCAAGCACAATAGGCGCCAAGGAGAGAAAACTTCTGGCTTTTCTCCCTCTCTGCTGAGGACCAAGGGTATTTTTATCCACAGAGGAAACCTCCAACCCTGTATTTACCAGGGGTGGGGTCACAGCAGGCAGAGTGCAGACCAGCGTCAAATCTCTCAATATGCTGCAGACAGAGAGCCTCTCTGTTCTTAGTGCAGAGTTCAGTGTGATATATTTGCTGTATGACCACTTCTGAGGCATTACAGTAACTCTATAGGAAGAGTGGGTTCTGTGTCTGTATTAGCATTTTTGGCTATGCATGATGTGCATTTAAAGAGTATCACCATTTAGCTGAGGGAAAAAGCACACGCAGGGAGGACCACAGTGCTGTTTTCTTTCTAAATGCAACCCTATTGATTACCCAGAGTATCAGGGTTGGCAACTTTGACTGTAAGAAAGTTATCTCAGAAATGAAACACACCAAATTCACACAGTTTATTTTCCTCTGTGGTCACGATCAGACCTAGACTCTCGAGTGTTGTTATAATCAGAGGTGTCAAAAGTATTCGCATTCATTACTCAAGTAGAATATAGATACTAGGATTTAAAAAGACTTCTGAAGAAGTTGAAGTAACGAAGTTAACGAAGTTGAAGTATCAACTCAAGCTTTTTACTAAAGTAAAAGTATAAAAGTTCTGGTTTCAAAACTTCTTAAAGTATAAAAGTAAAAGTAATGTAAGGGGGGAAAATGCCATTAATGACAAAAGCTTAGGCTGCTCCACAGGGGCCTATAGTGCACAACCCCACCTCCCAATAAAACATCGCTCTAAAGGCCATAATGACTATAATGTTATATTAATATGTTAATGTTGAAATACTTGGGTTGCACCTGTCTCAGCCACGTACATGCCCATTGAAAATGAACGCATTTTAGTACAATGCAACTACATTAAAGAACCATATATGTGTACTACTGAGCATTAATGTGTTTCATGGAGCAGAATATATGATAACGATTTGCCTATAAGTATTGTAATGGTGCAAAAAAGTCAAACTTCACAGGCATGTTGCTTTTATTGGAATTATGTACATCCAAGCATCAAGCACCCACACACATCCAAGACTCGGAACTACTTGTGTTGATCAATAGGGTCTTACTCAACACGAAGGCTAGATCGCTTCAAACTAATCTAGGCTAGAATATGAATAGAAATTGTGTGTGATACCATTTTATTCTATCAGAACCGAGCTCAAAATAAAACGGGTACTTTAAACTCTTTTCTATAGGTGTTTTTTTTTTCTTTTGGTTAGGAATGAATATGAATGTTTTGTTTCTGTTTTACTCAAACTCAAGCCATGCAGATTCTGGTGTGCTGGAAGGATGTACACACATAAAACATGAACACACATCGCCACATATTTCGTCAATGCTCTGTGACATTTGCCAACCCTGTCTTGACTCATTTTTCTTTCAACTGTGATGAAAACTGTGTTTGCTCCTCGCTGGGGGGGCTGTTCTGCAGCAGTAGTAGAGGAGACAGAAGCAAAAGAAAAAATTACAAAGTGTATATTTTACATCTATATTATCGCAGTAAACCATATTAAATTATTATCCAGCAAATATCCAAAGCACATACTGCACTTGACATTGTTTTAGCACAGCTTTTGCTCACAACTTTGCTCCCTTGCATGTTATAACATCATCTAATCAACATTTGCATTAAACTTAAGAGAAAAAGATCATGGCTTTTATTAAGAGGCTGCAAAATGTACAGTTGTGTTACACTCTAAGTTCAGCAAATTACAAATCACTCTCTAATATGTATATTGACCTGATTGTTTTTCCTTGGAATATAGAGGTGGCAACATTTTGGTATATTTCCTACCAAATGAACACTGCTCACTATGTTTTAGGAATATTGGGTAGAAGATTAAAGCTTTTTTTTCTAAATTAAGATCCTTTCTTTTTCAATAAAGTGAAACAAGAGATTCAAACCAATACTTTTGGTCAAATCCCTAACCAGGCATGATGTGCATGTTAATTTTCCCAAGACACACGAACATGCAAGCAGATGCACACATGAAAGAACTTGCTGAAAATAAGCGACACACACTCACACACAGCCTCAGGATCATCCTCAGTCGGTTACATAACGGGCTGCCAAACGTCCATCTTTATTGAGGTCAGTTCTTTTAACGAGAGACACGCTCTCCCAGCAGCTGTGTTAGTCAGCCTGGCGGTAAATTTGCCTTCACCTTCAGGGGAATCATATAGTAAGAGGCTCTGTCAGCTTGGCAAATCGTAACTCTGTACAGCGTAGTACTTCAGTGTTTGGAGAAAATACATTCTGACCTCTGCTTGTTTTTTGAAATTGCAATATGACATTATTTGGATGAAAACACAAGAAGCTCTTCCTTTATGTGCTATGTTACCATCAATAAAAATGCACAGATGTGTGTGTGAGTGAGTTTTCTGGCCGTGGGAGAGAGCCTTGAGGGAGACACAGAGGGGTCACATATAAGAGGCTTTAGGGCAGACAAGTGAAAAGGGGGCCCTTTCTTGGACAGAGACTACGGATTAGGATGAAAGACGTATGAGTGGGGGATGCTCTCTGTTTTTTATCTGTCTTACACCCTCACTGCATCTTCTGCATCATCCCTACATAAAATATGCAAGAAATAAAGAAGGAGACACAAAGACAGACACATTAATTGATACTGGGAGGGGTGTAACAAAGCTAAATAGATCAGATAGTTAAGGGCAGAGCAAAAATATGAACAGAGACCTTGACAGATCGATCGCCTCTTTAGAATTCGGTTTGCAAGAGGCCGAGAGAGGCCACGCATCGTGCTGCTCTTTTCCCAGCCACTTGATTCGTCACACATGCTAAGAGAATTTAACACACTCGCTTCTGGCAAGCAAATATATGCTTCACACACATGTACATGTGAAGAGATACACAGATACAAGGCCATGCACTCATTCAATCGAGCGTCCACGCCCACAGTTTGGCCTCTATTGAGACACTGAATGAAACACCTGCACTATGGCTACCACTGCACTTCTCTGCAAGGAAGTTTAGCATTTTCCTACAATCTCTATAGTTTTTGCTGAGTGACACACAAAGCAGCATATAGCTTTAAAATCTTATGCAACAGTGCGTTTCATTCCAACAGACATTATATATGGATGGGTGCAGCTTTACGTAGCCCACATACATACATCGAGTCTAGCTCGGCCCATGTGTGTGCTGTGTATCAAAGCAAAAATAACTCTCGCTATCACACACTGAGGCTAGTTTATGTTGTCGTCAAAGCGGGCCGACAGATCTGAGTTAATGTGACAGTTAACTAGCATTAATTCAGGAGCAAAGGTAAATGAAGCGGGCCTGCGGACACAACAGGGGAGTGCAGTGTGGATGGGAAGACGTGTGTACTGTACCACACTAGACCATGCTTGGCTGAGCATGTAGGCCATGCCAACAACAATGCATAATACAGCCTCTGGTGATGGGGGATGCATATGCACACACACAACACCCCCACTTCACTTTTAGATACACGCATACACACACACACACACACACACACACACACACACAAACACAAGCTCACACGCATGCACAGACATTGACGGTGATGGGGCATGTAGCAGTTTATGCTCATATCAAGAGAAAGTCTTGATCAGTGTGACAGGAAGGGCACTCACCCCAAAGGAATCAGCTAACTCATGCCTTGCAAAAGCACATCCACAATAAATCAGGCATGTTTGCATTTGCAACAGAGGGGAGAGGAGCGTCTGATATTTAACTCCATTAATATGCTAAATGTATGAATATGATTTGTTCCAGTTCAGCGTACAGAGTAACATGTCCAAGAGTGGCATGATAACCCTAAAGAGAATAATGTGCAGAAATTCAGGTTGCTTGTTTAATCCCCTCAATTTAATAGGTTGTTAAGCTGTGCAAGAAATTTACATATGGCTTTTAAATTAGCACAGCACCAGTTTCGGTGCTCCAGTCCAAGTACAATAAATGTGTTCTTTCTGACAGGTTAAGGACTGTATATAATGGATTTAAGATTTGACTTGTTTTTTCTCCCCCTTTGTAGTCTTAGGTTTTTACACTTTATCACAAATACAACTTGAAAGACATTCAATGGCACTGTCACTATATTTGCTGGTTCAGCCCTTCAGCCCTTCTGCTTGAATCTCTCTCAGTTAAGAATAAGTAATAATGTTAAATTGTAATTCATTATGTTTTCAATTAAACATTTTGTGAATCATTAGTATCATTGCAGAGAACATTGATACTGCTCCCTGGCATGTCATTGAAATATGAGGCTCCACCCAGCACTTTGTTTAGCTTGGAAAAAATACCAGAAACAGAAAAGATAGCCTCACCCATTCTCTTAAATATATCCTTCTTAAAGTAAAATTACACACAAAACAACTGTTAATAAGTGAACATAAGATGTACTGGTAGAGACTATATTCAGTGGCGGTTCTAGACCAATTTTACTGGGGGGGGGGGGGGCAGGCCGGGGCCAAGGGTGTTGTCAGAGGGACACATTCAACCCTGCCAAAAGAGACTGAGAAGGGCGAGGACTGGCTGAGAACAAACTGGCAAAACATCAGTGCATTCCTATATACTAGACATATATACTACTGTGTACTATATCAAAATGCAGACTGACAGCAGCTGTTTGGCTGTTTACGCTCAACATGAGTCCCTTAGGGCTCTAAGGGACTGGAACCAAGTGCCACACGCATGTGTTCCGCCTGTAACATCGGCGCGATACCGAAGCTTTTTTTTATTGTATAATATTTGTTTGGAGGGGGGGCCACAGGGGGGATCCAGGTTCAGTTTTATAGTTGGCCTCTCCCCAGAACCACCACTGACTATATTTGAACAGAGGCAGACTAGCTGTAGCTCTTTCCTGTTGCTCTCAGTCTTTGTGCTGAATTAAGCTAACGTGTTGTAGCTAACGAATCAGAGCAGAAGCTTCACATACAGATACAAGTGATGTGGATGTTTTCAAAGTTAGTTTTGGGCTATTTCTGAATTAACTTGATATAACATTTATTTGAAACTGAGAACAGAGAGTTTGAGATGGCATGCAGCAAATGGCTGGGGCCCAATTCGAACCCACAGCTTTTGAGACAAGGAGCATAGCCTCTAAATATGGGGCACATGCTTTTGCTGCTGAGCTGAACCAGCGACACAGAGGCATGGCTTTTTATGAGAAAGCAAATTTGCAGACTACCCCAAATTAAAATTTCTGGGATTAATAGAGAAATGCACCTGATTTGATTTCTCTTAGTTTGGCTAGCAATACAGGTTAAGAAAGGTTAATAAAGTCTTCCAGCCATTCATGAAATTGTAAAGAAAAGACAAAATTGTGATAGAACAAAAGCAAAGAGCAGAGAAGGAGAGGAGAGAAATTAAAACCAGCACTGTGCGAAACAAGAAAAAAAAGTATGGACCCAATCTGGCAGCACTTGGCGTTAAGATAGCTGCCTGTCCAAAAGCCTGTGCCCAATGTACCCCATGTCACTTTTGTCCGTCTCCAAACCCTGCGGATGCTCTGCTTGTGTAGCAGATTCACATAACCAAAGGATGTGAGGCATGAAAGCAATGGGAAATTCATTACATATTCCTACCCCCCTCCGTTCACCATAATCACCACAATTAGCAGACATCTGCAGTGACTCCAAAGCTGGGAGTGTATTCAGGCAATCAGAGCGGCTTCACCGACAGAACTGACTGCAGCCCCCTCTGTGATGGGCCTCATCCTGAAGGGAAGCATTCCATTAGAAACTCAGTGATTAATTGAGACGAAGAGTTTGCTCCTGGCATCCAGCAAGAATGGAAACCATCATGGAGGCATCCATGATGGCAGACGTGGTTGATTCATAGTTGCCATGGACTGTGATTAATGTGAGATCATGGCACTGCACTGTGGCACACATATAGCTGTATGAGAACAATTTCAAAATAGCTGCTATATAAAGATTTTCAGACCTATCGATTGTGACTAATAGTTATCCAGATTTCATAGCCACTGTTACATGGTGGTGATCACCTGTGCCAACTTGGCTTGTTTTCTGTCTCAAATACTTGATATCTAGAAAAACAGATTATCACAAACTCTCCGGCTAGATATGATCCTGGGATGTGCACATTACATTAGCTTAAATGTATCTCAAATGAAAGGCTATTGCTGAAACTTTTGAAATTGGAAAATGTTATTGTTTCTTTTTGACATTTAAATGAGGTTGTTAATACCGCTGTTGTGTCGGTTCCACAAACATTAACTCTCCTGTTGTTTCCATGTTTGTTTCTTAGGGACAACAATAATGTTCCTGGGTCAAGTTGACGCGGGGCATATTTAATGATTCAAAAGTGTCAGAGCCCCAAAAAATCCCAATAAACATGTTTTAAATCTCATTATGAACTCCATTACTAACCATTTAAATTAATATTTAGTGCAATGGTGTTCTTTAATTCTCACAGATCATGATTCAATGAGGATAATTCACTCTTTTTTAAAAAATTTTTACGAAAATTCATGTTAAAACATTTGTAAGTGATTGGGGTGAAATATGTCACACAGTTGCAAAGAAACATTTGAAAATTCTGACCCCTTTCAGCCTCCACTTTGACTGCAGGGTCAAATTGACGCACACAGTATCTATGTAATATAAACATGCAGGGAGGGGGGTTGCAAATGTGTGAAAGGAACCATTCTAATTTTCTATGTTGTTCATGCTAATTAAGCCAAGCAGAAGAAGTTTCATAGCCAAAAAATACTTTTAACATTTTCTTTTTTATTTTTGAACTTTAAAATGGGTCAATTTGATCCGCAACATAAAAGGAGGGTTAAACAGTTTGGAAGCTGATCAGCCTAGCATAGCATGAAGTCTGTTAATGGGAGATACAGTTAGCTCTGTCTACATGTAGCCTGATGTTGCAAAATATACTTAAACGTAACGTTTGATGGTGTTTGGGCTCCTGTAAAATCTTGTATTGTTAGTCAACACTGCTGATATTTCAACAAAAGTGGCGAATAACAGAATAACATTTCCTTTTTTTTTTTTAAAGTTATATTTTTGGCCTTTTTGCCTTTATTGTATAGGACAGCTGAAAAGAGACAGGAAATGTGGGGAGTTGAGAGCAGGGGAAGACATGCAGGAAATGGTCAACCGGCCGGGAATCGAGCCGGCGACCCCTGCGATGAGGACTGTAGCCTCTGTACGTGGGGCGCTCAGGCTACTAGGCCAACAGTGCCCAGAGAAGACATTTCCTGAAATAACAATAGAATCACTTTCAGCAAAGCAAAATCACATCTTTAGATATTAATAGTTCTACTGGTTCCGTTAAGTCTAGGCTGTTCTGATATAAGACTCAATAAATGGTTATGTAAAGTAATATTGGGAACAGAAATGTGTATGAACAAGAAATGTAATTTTACCTGACACAGACTTCCCCACAGTCTTGGTGAGTTCTCTGGAAGTCCTGTTTGTCCTCCTTGTTGTTGACTTTTACATTTTCCAAAATACAAGCTGCAGACACAGCTCTAGCAACCTCTTTTGGCACCACTGTTTTTAGATAGTTATGGATCTTTATGGTGCTCTAATCTTTATGAAAGTTTTTGTTTCGGGTGTGGATTTTCCTTAACTAGACACGTTCTGTGTTAATTAATGAGCCTTAGAAGCGCTGTGAGGGGAATTTGTTCGGACAGCTGTTTCCACTCTCCGTGCTCAGCTCCACTTTCCGGCCTTCAGGTTTTAGCTTTATATTAGCCACAAATAGGGAATATTATGGCTATTTAAATCTCAACAAGAAAGTGAACAAGCACACTTCATAAAATGTCAAAATATCTGTTAAACATTTCTGACTGGATTACACTCGGAAGTGTTGGATGGCCTCTGTAGTGTGCACTCCATGTGCAGAGGATGACAGCACGTTAGACAGCTCATTACTGAAGCAGTTGGAGATGTCACTCTTACTAAGCACAGTATGGCACAGCCATGATGTTAAGCCTTAGCTTAATACGTTGTCATGGAAATCAACAGTAGCACATCGGACACTTTCTACTTGAGTTGAGTCCAGGACTACACACACACACACACACACACACACACACACACACACACACAAGCCCACAGTCACATATGGACATGATTGTAAATACAAAAATCAGACTAGCTTACACAGGCACCAGCTTCAGATCAGACTTATTTGATAAATAAATACTTTGATGTGTTAAGCAGACCAACATGGTTTAAAGGTGGTGAAAACACTTTGTGGTTTATTGCTGTTTTTAGGAAATAGCTTTGACTTTTTAGTTAGCTGCTTTGAGGCTGGCTGATTGAAATAGTTGTGAGCAGAATGTGAACAAAAGCAGGAAAATGTAAACACTTTGCGGTGATTGCAGTAAAACTCTAAATGTGCATCCATGGCCGGCTAAAATGTAGAGTTCACAGTCACACAAATGGACTCATAAGTATCATACATAATACTTTGCTAACATTAGCCAGCAGAAGCTTGGGATCTGGACAAGTGATGCTAAGGTCAGGTGACGCAACCTTTTTTCTGTTATGATGGTCACTGTGTCAGATCAGGCGATCATAGATCCATTGTGTGGTAGCCATTGTTCACACATGATTGGTACCCAACCAATCATCCCTACCGATGTGATGACGCTAGAGGGAGGAGGGGCCGGGCTTGACGACACATGGGGGAAAAAAGACTGTTAACAAACAATGGGATCCAAAGTGGCCTGTATGATACTTGCATGTGCTGTATTTGGAAAACCCTTAAGCAAAAGAAAATGTCCTCCATCTTGTAGCACTAACTTAATCCTTCTTTACACATGTGACTTTTGAGCGATCTGTTCTCTCAGTGGTCAACATCACTGACATGGCAGAATACATTGTAGAAGGCAGATAAAAAAAATCTAACGTGTTTTACTTTCTGTTTGGAGGTTCAGAGATGTCCCAGATGTGGCCTCGATTGTCATTCACTATGACACACTACACGATCAAGGTCCTCAAACCTTACGCCAGCTGGGCTATCATCACACTCATAAGGTAGTTTGACCTTGGCATAAGGTCAGGCAGTGAAACCAATTAATATATTGAACTGAGCAAGGCTGTGTTTGCTTATAAGATCAAATTTTTATTTTGAAGAAAGTATGAGGAATGACTGTTTAAATTTTTTTTACAAGGATGGCTTATGTTTGCTAACTTGTGCTAATTCATTTTCCATCATTTATGGCTCTTACCACAAGTAAATGTAGCAGACAGTGAATGTAAAGAGCCTACCTAAGTTCGCTAAGATTAGTCTCCATAACCTATGGGTTGTACCCAAGCGGCAACCTCCGGTCTCAAACTATGAAGCCCATGTGGAAGTGTTATAAACTGCAATTTATCGAGAATCCGCTTGAGGCTGGCTGCAGAAACACCGGAAACTACATAGACCCCAATTTAAAAAAGACGATCTTTGCAGCATTAATAAACATGTTTACAGCCTGGTTCAAAAAAGGGCTTGGCTCTACGTAGCTAATTTCTCTATCGGCACACACTGTACGCTGGGTGATTTTTTTCCCAATGTGACGGTTCAGAAGATTTTAATATTACGAGTTTTTGCCCAAATAAGGACATGACTGACTTGACTCCTGGACAAGAACACATAGCTGTTGGCTAGGAGGCTCAAACTCTGCCTCTTTACGTCACACTCTGCCTGGTTGAGTTTAGCATTTCCAATATGGCTGCCGCCGTCGATTGGTTTCAAAACAGCGCTCAGGAACAGATGGGTGACGTCACGGATACCACGTCCATTATTTATACAGTCTATGGTCGTACCAGACTTAGTAAGGCTTTGGTACCAGCAGCGGTGTATAATAAAAGTGAGGTCCAGCAGGACTATATTACACAACTAATAACTCAAATTCACACTTTGAAAAAAGGTGATGTTTATTTATTTCCTCAACAGTTACACTTGCTTTGGATGATAACTTAAAAAAACAAGAACTTTACTAATATATCACGCAGGGTAAGCTAATGAGAACAACTTCTGATTGTTGTGGAGATTTCCTTTTACTCTCGTTGATCCTTTGTTCTATGTAAGAATGCAGTTTAAAAACAGATCCTTTAACAAATACTCGTGGGATGTCATTCTCTGGATATTTTAAGGCAAGTAAATAAGTAAAGGTCATGAATTTTTCAGTTTCTAATGCAGCTTAAATCTGGGATTAGCTAATAAGAAGCTAAGAAATGAGTGCTTTTAAGTGTTAAATTGTACAAAAAGCTGATCGGAAACACACACAAACAACCTGGCCTGAAAGTAGTCCTTATTGAAGGCACCTTAAAGCTGGAAATGGCTTGTTAAAAAGTTAAAACTTTTAGATCTGTCATAAAGACCTCCTTATCATAAACTTGTACCAAAATCTTTAAACCCGTAGAGAACCACATCACTCTTCAATTAAAATGAAAAACGGCGAATATGGAATTATAAGGTTTCACATGATAGCAGTCACACACAAACTCCCACACGGTTAGATTTGTGAAAGAGCTGTGATTGAAGCTGCAGCTAAATTAAGAGGAAAGAGAGATTAGAAGCTTAAAAGAAATCAAGCCAAGGCTGTTGCTCTCATTTGGATGTTTGAAATTAGACTCAATACTGAATAACTCTAGGTGCTATACTTCTGAGAGTACCATTCCCACCAGCTATGCAAATTAGCCTTCAAATCCACACAATAATCAGATGATGTGCCGCTTTGTTGAGATTTTAGCATGCTGTTTTATCGGTTTAACTGAGGCAAGAGCTGAGCATCTTTAAAAAAAAGAGCTAATTTGTGGTCGACGGCCTCTTGACTGTCGTAAAATTGTAGAGTCACAATGAAATGGGCGTGATCCTCCACTTGGTGCTTCCTTCCTTCCAGTCCAAGGGTCTGGGCCTAATAAAGGCCTGTGTGGTGCTGCACAGACGGACCGCCTTTCTGCTGTGTGGAGAAATGTGTTCAATCACCATGGCTACCGGTCAGAGAAGAGCCCCCGCTGTGGTTATTAGGATTTCTCTGTCTGCTCACACACCGCCTCAGTATGCAGGTTAACAACTCACAGTCTGTGCTATAGAGGTGAATCTATGTGTTTCTCGGGAGGCCTGTAGGTCAAGGGTGATTTAGTCCTAATTAGCTCTCAACAGAGGGTATATGTGAGGTTTTATTTTGCAGCATCACCTCCAAATATTGCTTGAAACAGACTGTGATGGACTTTGCGGCCTCCTAACAGCAGCACTGATGTGAGAAAGGGAACATGAGAAAGCTTTGAGCGGTATTGATTCAGCCGAGTACTCTCGGAGCGAGTACCAGAGGATCTGAAGAGAGAATTATCCATGCACCATTTCCTCCCTTACTCCTGTGTGGAAAATTCTGCAGTTCCAGCTTTCTCGTAGCCTACATACAGCAGAAACACATACACACTAGATGACACAGACTCTATTCCACTAAGACACACACATGCAGGGACACACGTGGACTTTACTGACATTTGATGTTGCAAAAAAAAAAGACTGTTTGACATATTTAGAGTTTTCCTCTTCCTTCTTATTAGCCTGGCATGATGGTTTTTAAACATTTCAACCTTAAAAATAGGACAATCAAAAACAGGAAAGCCAAAAAGAAAACTACATAACCTCAATGGTGAAAACTGGAGGGTTTCCCCTGTGTCATATCATTTTTTCCTGTAGGAAACAGCCATTTTGGGTTATTAAAGTGATCCCAAAGCCTATATTAAGCTCTCCAGTGTTATTATAAACACTAATAGCTACCACAGGCACTCTTGGGTTAACAGAAGTGCTCCAATTTAACTGTTATTCCGTATGAGGAGATTAATGAATAAATCCTCCAATAAAATCTGAATTTCTGAAACACAGGGTATTGTCTGCATATGCCGCTTTGCCCAGAGTATCCTCCTCCTCCTCTTCTTCCCTCCACTCCCCACCCGGTTTCTCCTGAATAATACACGACAGCGCGCCCACCCCGTCCGCCCTCTCGTCCAATGGCAGACGTGCATTTTTATCAAGCTATCTCCTCGGAGCCAATTCCGGTGCTCCCAGTGATCCCTGTAAACCGGAGGCCCTCCCTCCTGCCTCTCCAACAGACGTAATGTGTGGATCAGAAAGACAGGCGCTCAGTCGGTGGAGAGTTGGACTCGGACGGAAGTGATGAGAGTAAAAAAATAAGGCACTGGAGCACACTTTGAAGAAATCGCATCAGTCCGAAATCGACAGGAGAGTGAATCCTGCTGTTGGACAAGCAGGAGCTGGAGGGAAATGATGTAAGTATGCTTGAATGTGACATCAAATATGAGCTTAAATAAGGACAAAGTGTTGTTAAATGTGTGCAAACTGATGCTGTATTTTGAAGGAGAGTGTACTTCTCCATTATTTTCAGTAATGTGTAGCAGTTGTATTGCTTTTACAAAACATACACGTGGATTTAATGTGAAACCGTGACATCATGCGTGGCTATACCCGTGAAATGAGCGCGTGTGGATCAAAAAGCGTCTCCTTGATCGCTCATTTCATAAGATCATCCATGTGTCTCGAGGAAAAACGTGATTCCCACTCGTTGTGTTCAACCTTTTTACGCACACTGCAACTTTTATTCTGCTTAGCGAGACGCATCGATGGTACACAGTGTACAGACAAAACGCTGGTTCCGTCGCTTGGAAAGTTTGAACAGCCGGTGCAGCCCAGAGGAATCTAGTGAGGAGCCTCCCAAACAATACAACTTTGATTCATTTCACTCAGCACACGGTCTCCTGTTTCTTTCGGCTGGAAAGTCGGGGAGTACTTGATAAATGGTGGCTATTATTTTTCAGCTGAACAATGCGCACCGGCTTTGTGCGGACCATCTGTCATTGTATCGATATTACAGCAGCCCTCCTGCCCTAGAAGAATCCGAGCGAGACACCTGAGAGTAAAAAAAAAAAAAAAAACACAGACAGCGATCATTCAGAGCCGCCACCCGTCTCTCCTTGCGCCGTGACTCATAATGAGATCCGTCTGTGTGTGTGTAGATGATGGGTGCGTAATGTAGCAGGAAAAAGAATAAATCACAGAAGTGCCATTGAAATATGAAGTCCTTCATATGTGAATAATAGTGCATGGATGTATGTGTAGTTTTAATATGTAGACAGGAATGAGTATTAAATACACGCAGGTTGCACGCATTGCTTTACGCATCCTGAATTCTCGGAAACAGTCTTTGCGCATCTGACTTCCTCCCGGAATTAGGGCCTCCAGCACATGGCAAAATGAGCCAGACTGCCATTTTTAGGATGGGCAGTCTGAGGGGATGCACGCTAGCCACATAACCACACTTTATTATTTTCTATGCATGCTCAGTTTAAGGCACAATGGCCTGGTGTGACACTCAGTGTTGACCCTGCAGATAGTTAAATGCAGCTGGGGCAGTCTTTCTTCAAGAAGTCTTCAGCGTGCAGAGCCAAGCACTAATATGCCTTAGGGTTAATGAGGCAGACTACATAAATTGTTCTTCCATTTGAATATAGGAGGTCTAACCGCTTAGTGCTGCACTACTTTTTATTTGCTATGGACTGTTCACAGTGTGCTAAGGAGAAGAGTTGCATGGCTTTTGATTGTAAAAACGAACATCTACAGTCTTTTAAATGCTCATAGAACAACAAGTAAAATATCTGTGTCAATATTTGTGTTAATTGAAAGATACATAGTGGATGAACATTGCTGTTAGCTACCCATGCTCTGTGATAGCTTCACCTCTGTCACTTTATTTCTCCCCCATGGAGAAAAACAGCAGCGACCTTCTGCTCCCTCTCAGCAAAGAGCAACGTTTCTCTGAGTCCATATCTCATGTAGGGCTTTAATACAGTTTCCACTCACTGTCACAGAGTTATCAGTGGGAGCCGAGTGAATGGAGCAAAGCCACTGCCTTCCTGCTTCTGTCCTGTAGGCACAGAGTTGGTTTGGATGCTGGCTTATCTTATCTCGCCCCTGGAACTATGATCATCACTCCTGTGCAGCTCATTATCACATGCAAGCGTTTCATCAGCTGCACCCTGCCATTACGCTGAGCTGCAACCTGCTATCACAGCATAGAGATTCTCCAACCGCAGGTCAACATCCACAGATGCAGAGTTACTCATCGTTTCTGTCTCAACAGAAAACAGTTCAAATTGGAAAATAGAGTTCCTGTAGTTTTTGTTAGTCAGTGGAAATGTGATGTTAATGTTAGCAGCAGGGAGTCTCATCATACTTCTCGCAGCGTCACATGACTTCCAGCAGAGGCCTGATTAATTCTCTCATTCAATGTTGAAATGAGGAGGAAGAGAAATGCTTCCACATCTGCTTTTTCTTCATTGCTATTAAACAATTACACACAATGTGCACACTTTTAACGCATTATTTTCAGAGACATAACAAATCACTCTTCTTAATCTTTTCTTTTGTTTGTTTGTTTATTTTTTCATACACATATTGCACATCTATAGCGCCATGCAGCTACTCTCATAGCAGCTGCACTCCACATACTCTTGCATTGTGTTCATGCTTAACAGGTGAATGAAGTCGGGGTGAATAAGTTCACAGCAGCAGGAGAAACCTGTGTCCATATGTGCATGTTTGTGCTTCTGTGTGTGTGTGTGTGTTGGGAAAGTGGAGAGGTTGCGGTAATGCACCCTGCCCGAGGCACAGCGACATACTGCCCATCTAGATGAGTGGATGACCTCTGACCTCTTGTCTAGCCAAAGGCTCAGGTCTGCTCGGGTCAAACCAGGTGGCTTTCAAGAACCTTTAGGAACGCTCAGGAGCACATGACACTTGAACTCTTTCCACTCCAGAAGGAAAGGCGTTCTTTTGGTTAATTAAGGAACTCTTACTGTGTGTGTGTGTGTGTGTGTGTGTGTGTGTGTGTGTGTGTGTGTGTGTGTGTGTGCACTAAAGGTAGAGTTTTATAAAAAGGGAAACCTTTTGAAAACCCTTTACACGCAGGATCTCTGCTTTCAGGAATAATTTGGTTTTACTCTTATTATAGTTAGACATTTGTCCAAACAGTTTGATTCTTTGGAAGCTGCTGTTATCAAGAAAATTACATGCTTTGCCAACAATTTAGATATAAGAAGTTGTCAACTACCGATTCAGGTCTGCTTTCAGGCTTCAGTCTCAGCTCAGGAGATGCTCCAGCTGTCGTGCAGGCGCTCTAATCACAAAGTAAAGTAGCTGTGTAAGACAAAAACAGTGCATTAGTCCCGATCTTGTCCCAACTGAGAGACAACAGCCTGTCTCAATTCTGTCCCAACATGCTCTCTATTGTATTGCCGTGCAAGAAACTCCCCATGGAAATTTTGGAATCTTTCCCATTGTTCCTAAAGGAAAGGGGGGCTTTCGTATGGAAGTGGGGAACGCCAGGAAATGACAGGCATTCTTTGTGGACTATTTGAAAATAAACTCCTCGCTTCCCTCACGAACAGCTAAGCAGACACTAGAAATAAGAAGAGAGGATTAAGAATCTCTCAGCGCTGTTTATACTTTCCTACATTTCCTGCAATTTGTCCTGAAAGAATATTTTCTTTTTCAGCGAAGTGGAGATGTGCAACTACAGTCTCAGCAAAAAAGTAAAAAGCTTTTGTCTAGGGCTTTTCAGTCCTTTCTCGACCATTTCTTGAATGGCTGCTTTCTTATGCCTTCCGTATTTGTCCTTATTTTGCCTTATCTTTCTCCCACTGGCTTTAAGCACAAGGCCGTTGCTTGAGCTTGGCTTTATGAGGTGTGACAGTGAGGTCTGGATGCCGAGGCTGGAACCTTAAAGCTTTACATTCAGCCGGCTTGCGGTAAGGTTTGGGGTGGACTTAAACTCACTTCACCCCTATACAGTACAAGCTATACAGAAACTGCCTTCTTTCTGCTGAGCTGGCATGAAAGTGCAGAATTTGAGGGAGGAAAAAAAACATCAGGCGGGCCTTTCTTAACCTCAGATTTTTTTTCTAATTGCACACATGCAGTTCTATACCTTTTAATAAGGAGGAAAGAGGACGACTCAAGCTCAAAAGTAAAGTAAAAACAGGTGGTAGATTTTTAGGTGACTGAACTCTAAAGTAACATTTGTATTTCCTTTTAAACCACCTTTTTTCAAGTGAAGCGTGACGCCAAGTGTTTACATTTCTCTGCAGCTTTCTACAACTTCCTCCTCTTTTCTTATAAAATTTAATAACAGTTTTAATTCTACCAGTTCTTCTGTTTCGGCTGGTCGGTCCCACTGTAGTTAACGCTTACACCTTACCCCCCCTTCTCCCCTTCCTCTTGTCGTTTTTCCCACCAGACCAGCAGTAGTTCTCAGGTATTTGACCAGTGTAGCGTAGCCGGGAGGCTGGCTGCTCTGTCCTGTGTGAGACAAAGGCAGCGTGCCTGAAGGAGAGGGATGAAAGGAAACGGGGCTGTGCAGCCACTCCTTTTTACAATGGGAAACCTCCTCGGTGAGGTTGTAGAGCAAATAACAACCTCTTCTCTTCCTTTTTTTAACAAGCACTGAGACTGTGACAGTGTGTCTCTATCTTTTTGTAGTGGGACAAAAATAGCTGTCGTGTGTATACGTGTAGACGGAAGTTTGTGTGTGCGTACACACAGAAGAAATGGGTGTTCTCTGTGTTTACATGGAATGATGTTATGCCTATTGTGTCTTACACCTGCTTGAGTAGGCAAACTGTGCTTGTCTTGTTGAATATGCATCTAGATATAGATTTTCTCTTTTTATGTTGTGATCTAAGCTGTAAAGACAGGGTTTGAAATGTAAGGAAGGGGCATACAAGCTTTTGATCAAGTGCACTGACAAATAAATGTGATTTAGTTTTTATAATTACTTTCCCACTTTCCTGAGTGGAATTACAAAAACAAAAAAAATGATTCAGCATAAAAAATTAAAAGTATAAAAACATGAAATGACGGATCAAAATTAGCGGGGGAAATTAATAAAGGAGAACAGCAGGGTTTATTGAATTTGTAACACTTGCATGTATTTTTCATCGTATATGAAGTTCAGCGTTCATGAATAAATACGTTTGGGAAAATTAGCACATGCAGCACATTGAATCGTGTGATCTGTATGTCATTGTCTATACAATTCTTTAAAAGTCACACACTTGCAACTGCAATGTTTACAAGGTAGAATTACCATAACATTATATTTTCAAGTGCTAGTGTCATCAAAAAGCCTGTCAGTACCTGTAGTAGAAAACTTGGGGACTTGTAAAACTGGTGACAGAAATTATCTAGCTGCTTTACATCTCTTGTTTTATCCAGGCTTTTGTGGATTTAATTTAGTGTCACTCTAATGTGTCCAGATGATTTAAGTCTCACACACTCTTGTTTTTTTGTGTGTCTGCCTGCTCTGGCCTAGTGGCGCTCAGTCTTGTGTTATCATCTCGGGTAGTAGCGAGGGGGAGGGAGCAGAAGCCGCAGGAGTCTTTTATGGCTCCTGCTCCAGAGACAACCTGTTCTCAGGCACCTCTCTTCTGGCGCTTTTTTATGACATCATAAATTCCTCCATTTCCTCTGACCAGCCCTAGGTGGGTATAAAGGACATACCTGCCCAGTAATTGTCCGTCTGGCCCTCTCATCTGTCAGTCTCCTTTCGGCTGCTGGTGACTTCCTCCAGAGACTCTCAGACTGCCTTAAGATACTCTCCTCTCTCAGATCTGTACTGAGGACCAATAAAACCTCTGGTTTATTTAATGACTGACAGGGCAGAAAGGGCTTTTCTGGAGTGTGGTTTTTCTTGGACGCCTTTTACTGGATCTTTGTTGGTCATTTAGGTCAACGAGGAGAGCCAGCCCTGACACCCACGTTAGCTGCCTTTCTGCGTGCGTGTGCACTTCAGACCGACAACAACACCCCACTCTCGGACCTGTTGATACCTTTTGTTTGCTGAAGTCTGAGGATGAAGAGCAGAAAAAAAGGATTAGGGGAAGAAAGGAGGTTTTTAAGGTGGAGGGTTGTGGGGCATAAAGGAGAAGCCTTCAGGAACCTTCACATTCATCCGATGCAGGGACTCCTCGGGGAGGCTGGAACAATACACGCACCAGCATGACAACATTCCTGGGGGTTAGAAAGGTCAGGGGTCACCTAACGACCCCACCCTGCCAATCAAGCCCAAGGCTCTAACTCTGCGCCTTTGTTTTTGCTTTATGTCTACGCACTTGTTGAACAGACTTTGCACCTTGTGTGACAATGTGCCCTTTGCTCTCTAATAGACTGCACTGGCATTAACACTTTCACTATTTTACTACATAAATTAAGTCAGTTGTTTTTAGGTATCAGTAGAGAAAAATGCATGATTTGCTTTTGTTGTTGTATCGTTTTCACTAAAAGTCTACAAATAGAAGCAGCAGAGCCTTTCAAATTAAGTTAGACTCTTTGGTGTGTCAATAAACTTTTTTTTTTTAAAGTCTGCAGCCTGTCTCATATAATATCCCAGCCAGATGTTTAGCAGACCAATATAATAGAAAAAGCAGCCAAACTATAATTACCCATATTTTCATTTAAATGGCCACTTTATAAAAATGAACCCACGAGAGTCTAATATTATACTGAGGGTCCTCAAAGTCATATTTTTTCCTCACTATGAAAATCCAGGTTCGTTTTTTTCTTTTTTTTTCTTGTGAACACCACACCACTCTTCAAATAAAGTCTGAAGGCTGCCATTAAAGTGGAGCGTATGCATGTGTAGGCATGTGAGTGGCGTGTGAGGCCCCTGCAGGCAGGCAGACAGCAGGTCTGTTAGTCATTACATCTGAATGTACAGTATACACTGGAGTGGACGTGCAGCTACATTAAAGCCTCGCCCACGGCCACATCAGACCACCCCAGAGACACACCACTGGCACTTCCTCCTCCATCCGCCTCCATCGCCCTGCCTTTGGGGTCGAGGCTGGTGGGTGTAGGGGGGGCAGAGGGTTTGGGGATTTCCGGGGGATGCACTGGACATAAATCGTTGATGATTAGGGAGTTTCTTGTGAAAGTCTGACTGGTGATAAGTTAATACAAGGCGGTGAAACCTTCTCCAGTAACTGTTTTGTAACCTGTTCTCCTCTCCTGTGTACAGGTTTCACTTTGTGCCCCTGATGTGACTCCCTGAAGAACATCTCCATCAGGTATACCCAACATAATCACTGCAACATCTCCATACAGCACCCTAACTTTCTTCAGCATTGATTACTTACTCCCTATGTGTCACATCCCTTTCCCTCCTTCTTGGTGCTGAAGAAGCATCCCAGAAAGTCGACTATAAACCTCCTATATTTTCTCCTGCACACTAAATCGGCTTACAGTGAGAGGGAAGGAGACGTCGCTCTGGAGTTAAAAAAAAAAAAAAAATGAAAGCCTATCCTGCTGCAACTGTGGAGGAGCTCCGAAAGATGGGGACGTTTATTGTCAGGAACAAATAGAGGCCTTTTAATTTTGTCTAGCAGCTGACGCCTCTCCCCACCCACTCCTTCAAAAACCGCTTTTGTCAGGAAAGTAGAGCGAGCAACCATGAGAGTTTCACAGCAGGAAGAGGGGGGGAGTGCGGGATTGTCGTTGATGGGCTTGGGGAGGAAAAACGGGCCCGGCTGTTTGCAATGCGATGTAATTATCTGCTATTTCAGAAGATTATCTCCCTCCATCAATATAGTGTTTAAATGAGTGTGTATATACTGTATGTTAGTGTGTGTATGTGTGTGTATGTGTGTGTATGTGTGTGTATGTGTGTCATTTGATCTCTAGGTTGTACCCCCGGTGTAATGTTAAGACTCTGTGGCCTGCAGCTTGGCCCCCCCATTTAAGCTGGGGTTAGCTATGATCTCCCCCTTCTAACCCCAGTCCCCCCTCCTGCCGTGATCCCTCCCTTACACCCACACACACACACACACTAACGTGCGCACACACACAGACACACAGACACACAGACACACACACACACACACACATATATACAGAGTCTATCAACACAAAAGAAATATTCAGCTGTAGAGAGCGGGGGTCCCTCCGAGGGCGCGACATTGAACTGGGGGGGGATTAAGAAGAAATGGCTGGCTGACACCAGTGTTGCCATGGTAAAGACTCCCCCATCTACCCACCCACTCTCCCTCGACCCTGGGCCTATTTTTCATTTCAGGTCTCATTGTGGGGCGAGATGTGTGTGTATGTGTGTGAGTGTGTGTGAAGGAGTAGGGAAGATGTAATACGGCTTATGAATTTAGTCTCTTATCTGTTCTGCTTCACTCTGAGAGAAAAGAGACTTCTGGTTCACATGCTGCAGTTCTGACACCAAGAAAAAAGCACCAAAAAGCTTTAAAAAAGTTCTTCATTAAGAAGGCATTTTAATGTTATTTACTAAGTGGCTGTAAATATTTTACTACAATTCTGACAACCCTCTGTCTGACATATTTCTTGTTCCATGATCACACAAGTAGATTTATGTTTTTTTTGCATATTCATAAAGCATGCCATGAAAGAATGCTGAAGCAATAATTCAAATACTCTGCATACTCACCAGACAAAGGCCAAATTGTCTGCTTTATGACCTTCTGAATTATAGCGGCAATAATAACGTGATGCATTACTCATCCATTGTAGCCGCCCTGTTATCATGCTAGCTTGACGTCCCCCCCCCCCCCCCCCCTTTCAGCAGGGTAATAGATGCAGGTCTGGGCCGCTTAGTGACATCAGCAGCCTGAGTCCATGAAACAAGGCAGTGAATGACCGTAGATCAGCATTAAGCATCATGACGTCAGCCCCTCTTGTCTGTGCAGTAGTGCAGAGACACTGTCTGCAGTTGTTCCCTGGCTGTTCTGACGGGGAGCTCTCAGGCTGTGGCCTGGGGATGTGCTGGGGTCTGAAAGGAACGGCTGCACAGTGGGACATCGCAGCATTGTTCTGTCAGCTGGATGTTCATAAGAACTGTGACTGGCTGCTGGATACTTCTGGAATATTCTGCTGAGCTACATCCAAACACAAAGAGGAGTTATTTCAATAATTCAAAACACTATGCATTTTTAGTGAAACTTATCTTGCAACTTTTAAGTAACAATTCCACCAAACTAGAATGACTTTTAAATCTTGTTTTTCATATCCATTGCTTATTTTTGGGTTACACTTGTCCATTTCTCTTCATTTAACCAAAAACAATGGAGGTAAAAAGAGCCTGGACTATAATCTTAAAAGACATGTTGCTGTTGAATATTTTAAATATTGTTTTCTTATGCTGTCACCACGGGAAGGTTATTGCAACAATGTAGAAGCAGCAATCTTAAAGACAGATATTTGACAACTTGTGTAAATGAAAGCAAAAGCAGCTGCATGGCTTGGTACTATTAAGGAAATGGAGGAAGTGCTCTTTTAGGTGCACTGACCCTGTAAGGACAGAAATACTGTTTTCTGTCAATGCTAACAACTTCCTCTTCGTCTGTGTTTCAGATGCTGTCGTGGATGATTCTGCACAGAAGATGACAGACTTGAGTTCCTCTGATTAACGAGGAGGTGGTAATGAAATAAAGCAGATCTTCTCAGTTTCAGTTCCAGGTATAAACACACAGTATGATCATGTAAAACATAACCAGAGCCATGTTGCCTTGTGGAAAGTGGGCACTGCTACTGTCCTGTGTCATCTTGTCCCAGTGGCCTGAGCAATGTCCTCCACTGTCCTTCCTCTTTCTTCGCCCTGCCCTTGTCTGTTAGTTCATCTCTCGGTCACATCTGCTGTCCTGCTTGCCTCGGCGAACATTCAACGCTGTCGGTGAGTTTGGTATGGATCACATAAAAACCATCGACCGTTGACTGTGCCCCGCGGCTCGCCTGCTCCGTCGACGTCAAGACTGAACCCCAAAAAATATGAACAAAAGGGCAAGTGGGCGCATGCAAATCTAAAGGCAAAGACGCACACATGCAGAAAAAGTGACACTCTGTTTCCACTGTACCCAAAAGACCAAAGGTCACAATCAACATTCATTGCTGTCGCTGGGTTGGACTGTGTAGAAAAGCTCACTGAACAATGAGTGCAACTGTGGCCCAGATCTGCCTGACTTGTGTCCCAGCCAATCAGTCGACCGGATGTGAAACATTCTGATTTTTTTATTTATATACTTCTTGTTTTTCACTTCTATTTTCTCCTCTCTTCCTCCCTCCCTGGCGCTGGGAGTCTTCAGGGGAAGAGGGAGAGAGAAAGAGAGAGAGACACAAATAGACTTCTGGCTGCTTTGCTTGTCCTCATCCTCCTCTTTTCTCCTCTAATTGGTGGTTATGTGTGCAGCAAGGGGGAAGGAAGCGGAGTGAATGTGTAATCATTTGGAGTCTCTTCTCCTTTAGATGTTTCATCCCTCTCTTTTTTGTTTGTCTAATTATATACCAAGCTCGGTTAACTCTGTGTTAACTGTGCTGGCAAGAATGAGCGAGCGACAAAGAGAGGCTGGACGAGGGGAACAAAAAAGGCGGAAAGATGAAACCACCAGCGAAGAGACGATGTAGTTTTTAGTATATTCTTTAAAATATTCTCCATGATGTTGGTGCATATGTACCGGGATATAAGGTGTTCAAATACAGAAAGGATATTCACCTTTCCGTGTCTCATTATCTGTGTGTGACTTTTATAAGAAACAGTGTGGTTTCCTCTCTTCCTCTGTGTGTATGTATGTGTGTATGTATGTGTGTTTGTGTGTGTGTTTGTGCACGTACGCCATGACAGAGAGCCTGTGGGCTGATCTCAGGATGCAATATGTTATTTTCTTTCTGTACTGAAGCAGACTGCTCCCTCATGGGAAAACACATAGTCTATAACCTTGTCTGCCTTCAGACAGTCTGGGACCGGCCTTGCTGCTGCCATTTCTCATTGATCTCATGTGAAAAATATGCGTTTAAAAAGTGTAAAATGAGTGCTGTGTCAAGGTATTGTATATTTTGGATAAAGGTTTCGCTGATTGGTTCAGTTGTTCAATAAAGTTAACTCACAATCCAAACTTCAGTGTGTCACGTGATCATTTGCTGGCAGAGCGATGCATGAAATTTGATGTTTCAATCCTGAATATCCTTCCAACTCTGGCCTTTGTCACATTATGTACTTCCTCTGTCATTTAGTAACCAAGCACCATGTTCAGGTCCCCAGTCTCTCTGTATTATTCATAGAAAAGCACTTTGTACAGTGGTGCAGAACAGAGGAGGTGATGTAATCGTGGCTGCAAGCATGGCTCCACTCTGTCATTTAGGATGGATTCATGTGACAAGAAAAAAAAAGCACTCATTTGTTAACTTGTTCAGCTTTAAGTGTTTTGCATGAAGCTTTAGCTGACAGATATTTGTTATAAATCTATAATTGTTTTGCTCTTAAAACATATCAAGGACAGCCCTTATCATTCAAATTAAAAAGTGTTGAAACAAATTGTTTTGCTGAAGCTTAATGTCCACATCATCCTGTGGTCTAGCCTCAAACAAGATCAGTTTGTGTGAGAAAACATGGTCCCTAATCAGCACTGAACCAGCTAAACAAATCCAAGTTTCGCTGAGACATTATTTGACACACACTTCCTGGAGATGAATACTGCCATCTAGTGTTGAGAGATACTTTTACTTCATACATGAGAAGATTGTACATTTTGTAATTCATGATGAAATTATATGATGAAATGTAAAATAGTAATACCGTGAGTGACAATGATCAGGTCATATTTTTTTATATAACACATTTAAATTTGTTTTAGTTAATCTCTAAATTTGAAATGTGTGCATATCAACTTTTTTGTAACTGTAAGGGGTGGTATAGCTTCAGCTTTGTTTTTAGTGTTTGCAGTGCTTTATTAATGGTTCAATTTCATAAGAACTGCCTATTAATTCAAATTAAGTTCATGACAAACACAATCATTGAATCATATCCTCTGAAATGATTTGATTAAATCTCCATAGTTGTATGAATTGATGAATAGGAATTAGTCTGAAGATGGAGGAAGACATAATTTAATCATGGTAACATTTTGTCAATATGAACCATTTGTCAGCAACCACAGCGCCTTGAGACAGTGTTAATATTACTAAAAGGGGGCAAGTTGATCATGCCTATGCAAGAATAAGCCTTTGCCTCCCATCTTACTTTGCAAGTAAAATGCAGCATTAATACACAATCTCAAACTGGGCTGTAGTAAGATAAGATAATAGAAGCCAAAGAGCTGATATTTCAATGAAACTTGTTGATAGAATCAATGAGATATTTATTCATTTACTATTTGTAGCAGGGGCGATTCCAGGGTCGGATGCTTAGGGGTGCTGAGCACCCAGAGAGCTGCCTGGCCGGGCATGATAAATTTCACTGTTTTGTACATTTTAATGCAATTTCATTCCCACATTTGTGAAAGAAAAGTATAAAACTTTTGGGGAAAGTCTGTGACTAAAGCATCAAATCTGATAAAGGTTATTTAAATGCTGAGCCACAGCAAAAGAGAAATGGACTGGAATCATAAAAGAAACATATGGTAACCCTAATTTCTGGGGAAAGACAACTCCTTTTGATACAGCAGCTCCTCAACATATACGTAAACAGTATGTATGTTTATGGAGTAAACCAGCCCCCATGAGTACCAAAAATACCACACATAGACATTGGAGTTATTTTTTGGACTTTCATTTGAAATGCAATGCACAACATGTAAAACACGGGGGAGCTGCTGTATTTTTGTTGTTAAAATATTACATTTCAACCAAGTATTGTATGGTTTTGAAACTTTTCTAGCTTGTTAAAAAGGACATACAGTAAAAAAAACAATAAAAATCTCTCAAATTTTAGGGGTGCTGGGATTCAATTTAGAGGTGCTTCAGCAACTCCCAAAATGGGCTAGAAACACCTGTGATTTGTAGAATTCCCCTTTTAAAAATGGGCCCATCCACTCACCAATCTGAAATGACATAAAACTGCCACCTAAAAAAATATTCAACTTTCTAACAAATGATTGGCAATTTCTACATTTTGTAGATAAAACATTCACTTTCATCAGAAGGCAGATCCCTTATTTTAATTCACTTAGAGGTTTTGCAGCAACATTCATGCCTTAATGGTCCTGGATTATAGCTCTTAGCTCTTGTTGCCAATGTTAACTAAATGTATCAAACTTAAATGGATATTCATGTCTGTAAAAGAGCTATAACACCTACTATCTTTTAGAAAGGAAAGGTTAACTTCATCATTAGTTGAATGTACACTTGTTTAATTCACACAGAGATCACTTATAACCTCAGCTTATGTGTTTTGTGTTGTTGGCTATAAAAATCATTGACTGTGTTTAAGTAAGGATAATGCATCTCAATCTATCCCCAAGTGAAAAAAAAAACATGAAGACAAAGATCTGCCGCAACGAGCTGTGTTGTGCTCATAGACTGTCATACTGTGCGGGTGACCTATTTTAGAGCCAAGTCATGCGCAGAAGCAATCTGGTATTCACTCAGCAGCCTAAGGGTTAAAATACTCAGGTACATAGTGTTATCTCATTACTTACAAAATATGACTCTTTAAGTTATATATATTTTTAAGTTTTCAATGGTTCTTTGACGACTACTACTGCAATAATCCATTTGAAATACCATGACACTCTGTTCTAATGTTAACAGAGTATTACAGCTGATGTAGTTGAAGTCACATGAAATACCTGTCCTGCCGTGTGTGCCAGGTAATCAGCTCTCTCATGACTTCCTCCTGGTGATGTCACAGGACTTTTGTTATTCAGTGTTTATCAATTGACCAGGTCCTGTTCACGGGACCAAAACTTCCTGAACTGGAGTTTTTCACACGTTAAGATAAATAAGGAAGTAAAGATAAGAGTGGTATGCAGGTGGGGAGGAGTGGCCCCATGTGTACTTTTAACAATAAACCCAGAGCGGTGTTTTAATTAGGGCATCTGTTACCTACTTGATAATGATACTGAAATATCCCTTTTATTATAAGGTCACAAAACAAGCCATAAAAATGTGTTTTTTTTAAAAAAGATTTTTATTTTTTTAATAACATACACAACACGTTCACAGTTTTTTTTTGTGAGCAAGGAATATAAAAATAGAAAAAAATATATAACTTTTACTGTACAATTGAGCTGAAGGCATAACATACATTCTTTTTATGAACAGCACTTTAATGAATCAAACTGAGAACAGGAGTTTATTGGAGTATTGCTGTGAAAACATTATTCGTGCTGAGGTTGAAAGCAGTCTGTTTGCTTCAAGTGGGCCACTGTCGCTCTTCAAAAGCCAACTCCTACTTCTTCGACAACGAGTTCTTGTGAACAATTTGTGCTTTAGCCCTGCAATGAAAATAAATGAATTCAAAATTAAGCAATAATCTTAGAGACATGCATTCATATACTGTTTGTTTGTCACGATGCACAATGTCTGTGATTTTTACCTCAAACGGTTGATGGAGTCCATCACCCAGTTCAGAGCCGGATCAGCACAAAACAATTTCCCCTTCTTTGTGAGAAAACTAGAGATAAAATCAAAAAAGAATCATTTATAAACTTACCATATACACTAAGTTTATGTCACTTTTTTTTTTTTTTTGTGGTTTGAAGATTGAAGATTATTTAATTGATGCTTACATGATGGCGTTAATAGGACACATCTCTTGGTCCGACTGGACAGCGTACCCCTTGATTTGAAGAAATGGTAATTTTGTTTTCATATAACTTCGACAACATCCGGGATGCACTGTGAAACAAGAAAAAGACATTATCAGATACCAGAAAACAATTGGTCACAATTCTTCTGATTGCATGAAACTAAATAAAACAAATAAAAAGATAAAAAGGAAGCAGATCGAGACTTTATAAAGAAAACCATATATGTACCTGCAGATGTGTTTGTGGTCAGTAGACATAAGGTGAGGAGCGTGACCCCCATCACTAAAGCTTTGATTGACACCATGTCTTCTCTTGGTCTGGCAGTGACAGTTGTCCCGTCTGTCTTCAGTTGAAGTCTTGGAGGTGACAAGCTGTTGTTCAAAGCAGCCCTTATATATTCCTCTCAGAAACAGGAAACTTCCACCCAGAGATCTGCCCACTGAGGTATTGCACCAGTGCAGAAAACCCCACTCACTTTCCCCAAGGAGAAAAGGGGAAGGTGTGTGAGTTGCAGTGCTGTATTCATGTGCTGATAACTCATAGGTGAGCTTAATTTTTAACAGATCATATCGATCTGAAAACTCCAAGAATGTAAAAATGTTAGGTCACACATGTTTAATCGTCCCATCACCACACCTTTATACAACAGCAAGTCATGTAGAGGCAGTGCAACTGTGGGAAGTTCCAAAGGTAGTGTTCCTCTCTGAGTGACTCCCAGCTTGGACATATGTCAAAGTCAGAGAACATTAAATCAAAACAAGTCATTTAAACTGAACTTCTAAAAGATGAGGGGTGAGAAAGTTTAAATAAAGAGGTCACCAAGCTCTGACTTGTGAATCTCTCTACAAGTAGGTTACTCTGAGGTTGTACAAAGGTTTTTTTCTAGGTCAGAGGAACAATTCTTGCGCTCTTAAGAACCATGCATCAAAGGAAAGAAGTTTATGGTAAGAGCTAAAATAGGTCATGATGCATTACATTTTTTTTTAACATGCATAATAACCTTTCCACCAAAGCCGCACCGTACACCGTATTTGAACCCCCAATCTGATTTCCTGCGACATTCTGCTCATGAAGTCCCATGTCATAAATTTACATGATTACTTTTGTCTTTATCGTCCACTTAAAAAAATACTGTGACAAAGCCAATATATGACTTAACATGCCTCTGACATTGTTGAACACCTGTGCTTTGTATTGTTAATTTATTGATGGCTGGCATCTAATATGTTGACTAAATATTATTTTGCAAGTAAGCTAAGTTTAGCAGGACATCTGGAACTTAGCTTGGCAGCATCAAGTTGGTGTGGGTTGCTGCATAATGTTAGTTGACAGGAAAATCTTGAGGATAGCAACAAACTGCAAAGAAAGGAGACTAAGAATACAGGGTCCTTATTTTGAATGTATTTTATTTATTTGATATTATTATTGTGAATGTTATTCTAAACTTGTTGGTCTTTACTGTTGTTGTTTTGTTGTTTGTTTGTTTTTCTGTAGTCGCTGTCACTGTGGTTATTATGTATGTATGTTTCTACTTGTCCGTCTCACTGTACAACAGGTTTGAAGGAGGGAGAGGGAGGGATGTTCTCGTTCATGTATGTTTAGAAAAAAACAAAAACCATTGTATGAAACTACACTGTGATTTCTACCTGCTTTTTGAAAAATAAAAATTATAAAAAAAAAAAAAAAGAATACAGGGTCCTCGTGTAAAAAATTGAGAACTCATACTAAAGGGCCAAAACCTTTGTGAGCTACAGTCCTCCTCAGGAACGCCTTTGCTAATGTTATCCACTCAAGACAGTATTTTGAAACATAAGCTAACATTTCATTCACACTGGCAAATTGGTTGAATTTCTATTTGGCCTAAAGATGTTGACCAGACTAAAGTTGCTGGTTGTTTTTGAGCTTTTGCTGGACTCTGTATGGCAGTGGTTGCTGGTCTTTTGTTGATATTAGCTTACTCTCTTTCAAATTTTATTACTTGAGTCAAAGTATAGATCCTCCAGGTCAAATATTACTCCAAAACAAGTGAAAGTTGCTCTGTCAGATTATTACTTGAGTTAAAGTACTGGAGTACTTGCTTTTAAAAATACTTAAGTATTCAAAGTACTTCTTAAAAAAATCTTCAACCGTATTTTCACAATACATGAGTTCAGTCAAGAATACATAGGAGTACATTCAGTTACATCATGTTTATCTAGAAAACATTACTTGAAATCTCTAAAAACTATACCATGGAATGAAAACAGAAACTAAGTTACTCCAAGCACAGACAACTTAGTTTGAAATGTTCATCTGGAATGAAACAAATGTTACATAGTTAAAAACGCTTTCTCAGGTTGGACAGTGAATTTTTGTATGTTTGGGCAGAGTGGGAAACAGGGAGAACATTTCAAACGACACTATCATTCTTCATTTTAAAAACCTCTAACACGGACTGAAGATATGGCCATGGGTGCTCGTGGAGAATTATATCCATCATTACCACCTCTACATGAACTGCCTGATCTGAGTGAAATCTGCTTTGTGTTTGCTTCACGTTCAACCGTGGAGACACACGATATACAGGTATGACTAAACCACTGAGACAAACAGAACTTCATGAGCTGACTTCAAAGCGAAAGTAGTGAGTAACTAGAGCACTGATATAAATGTATTGGAGTAAAAAGTACAATAATTGTCTTCTGAATGTAGTGGAGTAAAAGTAATAAGTATCCCCAAAAAATGATACTCAAGTAAAGTACAAATACCAAAAAAAATTTACTTAAGTACAGCACTCTGTTACTGTTTACCTCTGGTTGGATGTTTTTGAGCTTTTGCTGGACTCTGTATGGCAGTGGTTGCTGGTCTTTTGTTGATGTTATCTAACTCTTTCAAATTTGATTCTAGCTAATGTTACACACTGGGGGAGTTTTGTACATCATTAATTGAAGCTATTATCTTATTCAGTCTATTCAATGTTCACAGTTCAGTTATGATTGGGATATTTTTGGAAACTCAAGGTCTATTCTGATAAAGTACATCAATTCAAACCTACTCAGTATATGTAGAAATGTCTTGTTTTCTTGGCCTCGTACTGTTTGAATGCAGCAACCAGGTCAGCAGGATGTTCTGATGGTTTGGGGTTGTTGTCAACACGTCGAATTGAACATTTGATGTTTCTTGTTCTCTGGTATCTTGAGGGGTTGCTGATCTCAGCAAGAATATCTTGTAACAGTTACATAAGGTGTTTAAATGTTGTACCCAGTAAATTTACAGCTTACATTAAGTAAGTTTAAGTACAAAATCGTCGATGTTACTAACTCTCCTGTTATGGTTCGGGTTAAATTGACCCTTTTTAAAATCTATTTCAGGCAATATATGCCTTTCAAAACAGCTTAATACAGCATAAAAATCTGGGCAGCATGTGACAGAAGAGGTGTAGTGTTAATTTATCAACTTCAAATTATTGCCTTTTCTTTTCTTTTATGTTCTTTTTAATATCAAGCACTTTAATGTCTTTGCACTGTTGCATATGAATTAAAAAAAAAAAAAAAACTTTTTTTTTTAATCAACATCACTTCAT
Organism: Notolabrus celidotus; assembly: GCF_009762535.1. Lineage (NCBI taxonomy): Eukaryota > Metazoa > Chordata > Actinopteri > Labriformes > Labridae > Notolabrus > Notolabrus celidotus. The sequence continues at coordinate 19,552,234 of NC_048286.1, read as the reverse complement.
AAAAAAAAATTCTAAATGTAAAATAAGATTAAAAAAAATTCTATGTCATGTTAAGCTATTGTATTTATGTTTAGGACTTTCCAATGTACTTTTAAAAAAGTTTTAACATTAATTCTAATGAAAAACGAGTGAGTTATCCTCATTGAACCATGATCTGTGAGAATTAAAGAACACCAATGGACTAAATATTGATTTAAACGGTTAATAACAGAGTTAAAAATTATATTGAAAAAAATGTGTATTAGAATTTTTTGGGGTTCTGACACTTTTGGATAATTGAATATGCCCCGGGCAAACTGCCTCAGGAACATTATTGCTGCTCCAGAGAAATGAACATAACAGGAGGGTTAAGGACAACTTTTCAAAGAGTATAATATTGAGTACTCATCCTGAAGGCTTTTGTCAATGTTTTATTATTATTTGATGTAGTATAATGTTGTTATTACTGGGGCATTTTTAGTGGAAGGATTGCGGAAGTGATGCACCGTTACAGCACTTAAGGGAATTTCTTTGTTTGATTTTATAAAAATAACATACTTTTATTTATTTATTTACTTATTGTAAAAATTACCACAGTTGTTGGGTGTGACAACTGGATCCATAAAGCAACTAGGAACTACAATCAGATATATAGTGGGGGAAAAGTTATTATTTTCTCATATGTTGTAAACTAGAAGCATAATGTAACATAAATTAAAATCATTAAGTGAAGTAGAAATACCTTAACTTTGTACAGGAAAGAATCAAACCAATGTATATTTCACCAGCTTGCAACGATAACTAATAACAAGGAGTATTATGTGGTACTATTTTTTTCTAGCATATAATCAAATTGCCATGCCAACTTCTATTTTTTTTACAAAGGTTTTACAAGGTGTCTCTCGATTCATGTGTACCAACCACAGTTGGGGGATTTCATTCCACTGTTGTGGGTAAAATTACGCTCTATGTAACATTTCCTGCTTGACCCCAATACAGGTTTGGTATTTCACAAGCTGGGTTCCTGGGTCTATGGTGGGACATTACTTTCCATTTAAAGAGAGTAGTAAGAACTATGTAGCACTCCGAACTGTGGGTGAGTAAAAAATAAAACAGGGGAAACTGTAGAAAGCTGTCTATTCAACCAGTCTCTATGCTAAAAAAAACAACAAGCATCAACCCTGAGTCAAGATGCATCAATCATCATTGAATTAAATTAATATTTTCTGTAATGTCTTTGGAAATCAACTCAAAGTATAGTGAATCTGGTGCAATACCTCATAACCAGTCGTGGACAGTAACAAAGTAAATTTACTTAAGTACATGTTTTGAGTATCTGTACTTTACTTGAGTATTATATTTGGGGGATACTTATTACTTTTACTCCACTACATTCAGAGGACAATTATTGTACTTTTTACTCCACTACATTTCTATCAATGCTCTAGTTACTCACTACTTTAGCTTTGAAGTCAGCTCAAGAATTTGTAGAGCAAACACAGAGCAAATTTCACTCAGATCAGGCAGTTCATTTAGAGGTGGTAATGATGGCTACAGTTCTCCAGCTGAGCACCCATGGTCATATCCTCAGCCCGTGTTAGAGGTTTTTGAAATGAAGAATGATACGTATCGTATGAAATGTTCTCCCTGTTTCCCACTCTGCTCAAACAAACAAAAATTCACAGTCCAACCTGAGAAAGCGTGTTGAGCTACGTAACATTTGTTTCATTCCAGATGAACATTTCAAACTAAGTTGTCTGTGCTTGGAGTAACTTAGTTTCTGTTTCTATTCCATGGTATAGTTTATAGAGATTTCAAGTAATGTTTTCTAAATAAACATGATGTAACAGAATGTACTCCTATGTATTCTTGACTGACATCATGTTTTGTGAAAACACATAGTTTTGAGATATTTTAAAAAGTACTTTGAATACTTAAGTATTTTTAAAAGCAAGTACTCCAGTACCTTAACTCAAGTAATAATCTGGCAGAACAATTTTCACTTGTATTGGAGTAATATTTGACATGGAGTATCTATACTTCGACTTAAGTAATGAAGCTGTGTACTTTGTCCACCACTGCTCATAACCATGTGCAATATTGTAATTAATCCTTTAAAATATTTCATTATATATTCATCTACTACATGTGCACTCTGGCTTAGGCTAAGTTAAATTATATCATGTCCTTAGAAGAACTTCTATACCTTTCTTTGTACAGATAGTAATTTTTATTTTTATTTAGAATTTTTGAATTTGTGTTTAGGTTTATATATGTATTGTCCTTACTGTCTTGTTAAGTGCCAATGTTCCATTCACCGCATCAAATTCCTTGTGTGTGCGAGCTCACTTGACAATAAAGCTTTCTTGAATCTTGAATCTTGCATGATGATACAGAGTACACAGCATGTGAATATGCATCATGTAGTTCCTTGTACCGACAGTAGGGGGCGGGAGAGTTCACAGGGTTCACTTTATGAATGAGCTGCTGGATGTCAGAGCGGAAGAGACTTCCTCTGTTTTCACCATAGCATCAATATGTTTTATGTAGTGTAATCATAACAAAATCCTGAACGCTCTTGAAACCCTTTTAAAAAATGAATAATCTATATAACTGGTAACTGTGATGTTTGTCAAAAAATGATAAGATGTCGCGAAACAGTAAAGCTGTATTTGTATATTACAAGCTAGCTGAAGGTTAGCATGCTGCTGCTGCGTTATTATTGTGATCAGAAGCTTGGAGGGGAGAGATGCTGGAAAACAGAGGAAGGTAAGATTGCATTGGGATGACTCATAATTACTAAGTGTATAATAAATCATTGAAGTCTTGGTCATATTAACAAAGCTTTACTTGTTGCTGTTATTGCAGCTCCACATTCTTGTATTTACATGGTGGTTATTATGACTCACCCAAAACATTACATTACACTACTGCTGTCTATATTTCTGCCATAATGTGACTTAAAAAACAAATAAATTTTTACATGACATTTGTTGAATAGAGAAGTAAAACTTGCACTGTAAGAATGTATTTTGTCATAATCACATTAAACACTCATTTCCAAAACCAAACAGATAAAATGAGTGTAATGAATATATATGTAATGTATGTGTATAAATCTTATGTGCTTTGGCAACAACATGTCTTTGTTCATGCCAATAAGGCAAATTGAACTGAATTGATTAAAAGGAGTGATAAAAAAACACTGCAACGTAACAGCTGAGCAGGTTCAATCACCGTCTCCTTGTATTTATGGACAGCAAGGTGCAGATTTTGATTGATTGATTGATTAGGTCTATATTGGTCTGCATCAACAACCAACACTTCCCTCCACAACATAGGAGCCATGTAATCAAATCACAAATATAACAATTCATCAAAGAAATATTGAGAGAGTCTAGCATAAACATACACACACATATCGATATGTACAGTGTATGCATACGTACACATACACATGCATACATACACAAGTACATTCATGCATACATATAAACATGCATACACCTCCACACATATATTTTGGCCAATCACATGCTGACCAAAAAAGGGTGTAGGCTGAAGCCAAGGCTTATCCATTGTGCATTGTGCAACATTGTTCAAGTAATTACGTTATTTTATAACAAGGCAATCTTCAAACGTTTCATTCAGAAACAAACATACAACCATAAAACAATTAAATCTCAACAAGCAGCAGTTCAGAAATCTTAGAGAAGTCTAATTTAAATTAAAAGTTTATACTTCATCCATAGATTTATTCATCTGTTTATTTTTCAGCATTTTTTGAAATGCACATTTTTAATTCCTCATCACAACTGTTCCTAAAAGTTTACCCCTCTAACTGATGCACAGCTCTGTTTTAGATTTGTCCTGTCCAACCTCACAACGCTTTTAGAATGACGATTTGTTTTCCTTTCAGGTGCTGTTGCTGTGTGAAATGTTCATGGGGCAGTGAGGATGTCACAGCCGGCTGATGTTCATACACTGACCCAGCAAGTACGATCCAGGTAGTCAAGAAAGCAGCAGGGATGAAAGCAGAAGGCAGGGCAGAGTGTGGAGGGGAGGCTCTGTTTGAGGACCCAGATTTCCCCCCTGAGGACACCTCCCTTTTCCATGACAGATCCACGCCAATTGCCAGGCTGCAGGCAGACATCACCTGGCGACGCCCACAGGTAAGAACCAGTGTCAGGGATAAATGGGAAGTGCCGCAGGAAATTCCTTTTAGTGTTTGTTTCGTCAGAGGTTCTAGGTTTATATGGTGTCGTAATATTTTTGGTCACAACCACCATAACTTTATCATTTGCCACAGGTTGATCTGCAAAGCAAAGGGGGTATTTCTCTCTTGAGGTGGTGGATTTTATTATGTTCAGTAGTTCTGTAAGAGACTATTTATGTTTAAAAATATGAAATACATTACTTGCTGTGATTTTTAGTTTAATGTTTATGACTTTCACCTGGCATTCCCACTGAATAACATTGTGAAAGGCTCAGATCTCTGTCAACAATCTCAGCTTCAAGCCGTTACCTTAAAACAGATAAAGATAATCAGAAGAAGAGTGAGATACTGTGCACCGCAGTTTTTTTTACCTTTTTGTACACCCAAATCTTAGACTTAACCTCCTTTACGTCTTTTTCTCACCTCCAGGAAATCTGCCAGACTCCAGCTCTCTTCCCTGATAACAACAACAACCTGGGTCATGCAAAACAAGGCTTATTAGGAGACTGCTGGTTTCTCTGTGCCTGCACCTTCTTACTGAAAAACAAGCATCTGCTCAACAAGGTAGCAGCTCTAGCTTTCTACAGTACCTTTATAACTATGTTATAGACAGAGTCTATGGAAAGGGGTTTGACCATGAATAAGCATGTTTACTTAGCTTATGTCCCACACTGCTGTACTAACTTGGTTTGTGACTCTCTGTAGGTTCTTCCTCCAGACCAGCCTCAGTGGGGTAGCAGCAGGTACAGGGGCTCCTTTCAGTTTTGCTTTTGGCAGCAGGGACACTGGACAAATGTAAAAATAGATGATCTGCTGCCCTGTATCAATTCCACTCTCTGCTTCTCACGCTGCCACTCACCCTCTGCCTTTTGGGTTGCCCTATTAGAGAAGGCCTATGCCAAGTAAGTAACCTGTAAAAAAAAAAAACATGGTACATCAGTTGAACTTTCTTTTGAGGTATGCTTCTGGGAAAGTTTGCAAACAACACAGTGCATTCTTGACACATTGAGTGAAATTTGGAAATCCCCTTTTTTGTCCCTTGTATCTTCTTCAGGCTTCATGGCTCATATGAACGTCTGTGGGCAGGACAGGTGTCTGAGGCTCTGGTGGATTTGACTGGGGGCTTGGCAGAGCGCTGGAGTCTTGGAGTCTTGGGGTCAGAGAAGGAGCAGAGACCAGAACAAGACAGTGACCAGGTCAGAAGGAGAGGGCTGGACCTGAACCTTCTATACTCTGTGAAAGATGAGCTTGCAATAAGCTGCTCCACTCACAGCAGCCCTGGAGGTAAGAACGTTTTACAACATGAATAACCCTTATCATTAGATTTAGATTAGCTTTCTCACAGATTCAAGTGACTTTGATCGGGCAGTGCATCACATGATTACTTCTATGACTGTTCTAGGTGCCAGTGAGCTGGGTCAGTATCATGCACTGAGTGTCATGGAGTGGTTGGATGTGAAGACACTGTCAGGAAGTGAAGCACTGCTACTCAGGATCAGAAACCCATGGGGAAGATGCTCCTGGGTAGGGGCCTGGACAGAGAGGTAGGAATGTGGGTCACCTTATGTGCTCCAGGATTTAAATTTGTCCTCTGAGGATATGTCCACCCTCTGGAGTGATGATTTCCAGTCGTACCTGATGACATGTACTGCAGATGTAATGCTTGCTCATTTTTACATCACAAGGGCTTTGCCTCGTTATGAAAGTCTGACACCAGGATTCAGGCCCTGCCCACATTCGCTCAGTTTTCTTCTTTTTCTGTAGTGGTTCTGGTTGGAGTTCTATCGACCGTGCTTCTGCTTTAGAACTACAATCCAGGGTGACAGAGGGAGAGTTTTGGTTGGATGAGACTGAATTCATGACCCTGTTTGATGATGTCACTGTGGGCTTTCCCATCAGTGAAGATGGCCATCTCAAAAGTATCTATACAGGTAAGTTCTGAAGTTTTCTACATACTTTTATTTGACACTTACAAGCTCAAACTTTAACTTCTTTCGTGCCCTTTTTTTAATCCTCTCTCCCCCGACAGGAAATCTGCTGACTCATAACCATCACACGGCTGGTAGGTGGATGAAAGGTCACTCTGCAGGTGGCAGCCGAAACAGCAGCAGCTACAGCAGCAACCCTAAGTACTGGTTCAAAGTGTGTGAGAGAGGAGAGGTGCTAGTGTCTTTGATTCAGCATAGAAAATGGAGACATACGGAGAAATATGCACAAACACCACTAGAGAACGGCGATAACACAAAGCACCAGCATTACCAGGCCATAGCTCTGCACATGTGGAAGGTTTGTGTCATCAGTTGTGCAAAACATTAACTTTGTGGGTTGGTGTCTTTGCATCTTGACAAAAAAAGGTGTTTGTTGTTTGTTTCCAGGTTGAGAAGAAGCGTTTCAATCTGAGCCGGATGTTGAACAAACCTCCTTGTGCTTCTACTCACTGCCACGCCTACGAAAGAGAGGTGATCCTGCACGGGCAGCTGGAGCCCGGATACTACCTTCTGATCCCCAGCACTTACCAGCCAGGAGCTGAGGCCCACTTTCTAATCAGGGTCTTTGCTTCTTCTTCCACTTCCCTCTGGTGAGCAGAATGAGAAACAACAACAGCTTCTCATATCTTTTTAAAGAAGGTGTTGAAAACATGCAGTTTCATTTGTTTGTTGTGCAGGGAAGTTAATTTAATTGAAGCCTAACAACTGGTCGACTAATTACATTTTAATCTCTAAAATAAACAAGATTTCTAAATTTACAGAATATATGTTTAAAAATATGTTTTAATCTATTAGATTAAGAAAAAATAGCATCAGCAGTTTTACTCCCATTTAACACTTATTATCATTGATAATTCCCTGAAACATATAGTACATTAAAATGTTGTGACTGTGTTTTACTGATAAATTAAAGTATATAACATTTGTTTGAGTTCACTGTTAATAAATTTGTTCATGCAAACTTTCCTTTATACTGCCAGTAAATGATTTCCCATAGGAATGTAAAGCAGTATCTATACAGTGACACCTGCTGGTCATTTTAAAGAACATCTTCAAAGTGTCACTAATACATAAAACTTTTGTCCTTTTTGCTGCAACAAGAACAACTCAAGCAGTCCATTTTTTTTCACATTGCTGGATTTTCCTTTGCCTGTGTTTTACCTGGATAGTAATTATGTTTAAGTTTACAATGCTCCAGATTTAATATAATGATTCATGACATAACAATTCTGGTGTCCTCCTCAGTGCCCTGAAAAGCCCAGCACCTTCACTGCCCTTAACTATCGATGGAGAGTGGGAGACCAGCTTCTTCCGGGGCTCATGGGTGGAGGGAACAACAGCCGGAGGAAGTAGGAACTTCCCGTCTTACTTGCAGAACCCGTGTTTCCCTTTTACTGTGTCTGCTGAGTCAACAGAGACAGCAGGAGTTAATGTCACGGTTACCCTGCACCAGAGCCGCCCTGACACTGATCTGCACCCTATTGGCTTCCACATGTACAAGGTCAGTCAAACATGACAGGATATACACCTGTCAGTTTATAAATACAGACAACATGTGGTGTTGCTAGATCTTTTTAATGTTACAACTTCCAATAATAAATAATCCAAACTTAACAAAGCACTTATATAAAAGTCCACAGTTTAATAGTAAAGTCAAAATACAAAAACAGAAATATTATGTGTATTTTTCTTTTAAATGAACTGTACAGTATTAGTAAATAGATAATTCAATCAAAGAGTTTTACAATCCAAACTTGTATTCTTCTAGTTCAAAATTTAGAGGATATCCAGACCATTTAAACATTACCACAGCTGTAATGAAAATAAGCTTCTTTGACAGTGTGCACTGTGATCTTCATTCTGTATCCAGAACCACAAAGTTTCGCCTGAGCAGACATTTCCCAGAGACAAGGACCTTGTGGCCAGCTGTGTCCCTCACTGCTACACCCAGGACGTCAGTCTGACCTGCTGTCTGTCTGCTGGAGCTTACACCATCGTGCCTTCCACCTATCAGCCCGACTGCCCAGCAGACTTCACCCTCAGCCTCGCTCGCAAAATACACAGGCAGGCTCTGTTCCTTTGTTTCAGTCGTTTAAAAAGCAAACACGAATGGCCTCAGGTTTCCATTTAATATATCATATATATTCAGAAGTAATAATGAATGTGTCCCTTTCAGGAAAGTGGTGAAAAGCCAGGAAATGCTCGGAAGAACCATTCAGGAGGTCAGTTCATTGATGTAACTTTAAAACAGACACAAATGCAAAATAAAAATCCCTAAACCTGGTGATACATAAATAAGAAATTACTTTATATTAAAAAGAATGTTTAAAGACTAAGAAAAGGATTTAAAGCATTTGTAAATGTTTAACACTATGGCCTTAATACAGATTCTGAAATAACAAACTTTAATTGTTGAAACATGATTGCAACAAAGAACAAAAAAAACAGGGGTAGGTAAATGAAATATCAGTATGTAAATGTATGGTTTTACGGTATTGATTATTTTCTGAGTTTCTTTTTCTAAGTTTGTGATTGTGGTCAGAAGATGGCAGCACTCAATAATCGCCCTGTCTGTCTGTTGTGTGTTGTGGTCGGCAGATCTCTCACATCTCTGTGATGCAGAGCTAGTTCTCTGGGACTGTTGCTGCTCCATTGACGTCGGCTCACCTCCCTGTGCCTCTTGGCCCATGATGAAAGAACCGGCTCTTCCGTCCACCCACACCCTAGAAGCCGTGTGTGTGCATGTATGTGTATGGACTTGAAGTGTACCTTCAGAGGCGGAGAAGACAGTCAGGCAGATCTAGTGGGAAAGTGTGTGTCGGGAATCCTGGAAACTCCTTTATCCTGAACTGCTGAGGCTCAGGGCTGATGGGCAGCCACACACTCATCGGCGATTAGGACATCAGAGGTTGTCGGTGGGCTGGGCTGCTAATGAAGTATGACGGGACTGGCTGGTGTAAACAAACAGCCGCCATTGAAGAGGGCCGCTGCTGCTCTTGCTCATTCACTCACTGGTGCGCCTGCCGGCCTGGAACAAAGGACCCTCTCATGAAGGTCCTCACAGAGGCACAGGGGGCAAGGGCGAGGGGATGGTCTCCGACAGCAGAGCCAACCAAACCACACCACACCATACCGTGCCATACCATGCCAGAGCTGTCCTTCTGTCCCTCACCAACCCCCCTGTAAGCACCCTGCTCCTTACCCAGCTTGCAGCGTTTGTCTTTTCCTCATCTCTTCTCACAATCACACTAAAATCAGGCTCAAACTTAAGTAGTCCAATCAGTTCCTTACTCCATCCTCGCCTCACAGCTCCCTTTTTGTCCCCCCCCGGCTTGGTCCACAGCTCTGCTCGGACCTGAACAGAGCTGCAGTTTGAAGTTGCCGCAGGAACAGATGACGAGCGGGCAGATGAAGGGATGAAACGAGGGATGCGGCACATCAGAGGAGGTCGGTTCATATGAAGGAGCTGCCAGTCCTTTTTGTATTGGTGGTGTGTGTCTGCCCGCTAGCACCCATGTCTGCGAGGGGAAGTCACAGGGTTTGTGGTTATTCATTTGAGCCAGTGTTAACAGAGACTCTTACCAAGCTATAATTAACTTTGGAGCGGCGGTGTGCTGTATTTATTATATGTGGGGACCAGCTGTATGGGATCTGATTAATAAAACGTTTAAAAACAACTTGGTTCAGGTTCAGGTTACTTTATTTGTACCCGTAGGTAAACTTGTTTTGCAGCCAGAGAGACAGACTTCAGACAGAACAATCTACTTAATGTGCAAAACATACAAAAATATCCTAAAACCAATCTAACACTAAAAATGGTAAAATGAATAGACATGATAAATGATAAAATTGCTAAAGGTTCCATTTAAAATGCATATCAGAGAACATTCAACCAATAAAAACGATAGAATCACATGAATAAATAAGACAATCTGGGCTGAAGTCATAAAATTGGGGGCTGACAGTGAGAAAATAAAAGCTATTGCTTGTTCAGCTCAGTAATAGCAGCAGGAGCAAAGCTTTTCTTGTGACGCTGTGTCCTGCACCTTGGGACTAAAAAACCATCGTCCAGAGTGTAGAAGCTGGAAATCACTGTGCAGAGGGTGAGGCATTATTTAAAATAGAGGTGGCTATCTGCTGTAACTGATTAGTGTACAGGGATGCTGTGGATGCCTGTGGCTCACCAATCAACTTGCTTGACCATTTAACAATCTGGTTTAAAGAGTTCCTTTCCTTTAGAGTGATTTGGCCAAACCATGAGACTAAAGAAAAGGACACAACAGATTTGATAAAAACATGGTAGAACATGGTCATGATTGTTTGATCAATGTGAAAGAAATGCAATTGTTGATTTTATGTATGAAGCATGAATGTTATCCACTTGAGCATGGATAACACATTAGATGAAGGAAGCTGTGAGCTCCTGCACGTTCATTCATCATGACCAAAAACATAGCGTGCGCGTACACGTGCAGTGCGCGCCGCCGTTCCTGCGGAATTCAGGAGGCTGTGGTTGGACTCCGAAAGGCTCCCACCTAGAAAATAATGAACAACAAATTTGACGCGTGAGTAATCAAAAGTTTCTGTGGAATTTTAGCCAAAGTGTGGGCTCCCCGTCGTGACTGCAAACACACGGGGGTAGATCGTTAGCATTAATGAAGGCTGTTGCGTGTTGAAAGAGAGGTGTGTCAGCTTTATTGCATGGTCCTGCATGCTCTGTGTACTATTATACACCCACATGGCAGCAAGGTCTGCACATACAGTTGCATTCAAAGCAAAGGGGAGCAACAACACTGATTGATTTGTGTTTTAGAAAGTGGAATGTGTTGTGTTGCTCTGTAGCTCAGCCTGGCCGAGTTCCGGACAGGCCCGAAATCCTCGGTGTGTTAGTTGAAGAGCGGCCGAAGAAGGTGCGTCCACTCTGGGCTTAAACTAGCACCCCATAGCCCTCACGTATGGGCAGATAGTTTAGGGTGTAGTGTTGTTTTCTTACTGTCAGAGTAGTTAAACATGGAGGTGTGTACGTGTGCATCATTAGCAGACAGTATATATTCCTCTAACAGGGTACACACTCATTTGACAGTTCACTGGGTGTGCATAGTGGTGGCTTATAGGAAATACATTTAGCAATACAACTTCGTATCTTCCTGAAAGTTTTAATGTTAAATTATTTTTTGTGTACACTTTTTATAATGAGGATATTACACCGAGAATAAAAGCACAATATTATGAAGTAATACAGCTGAAAGCAAAGTAGGGGCGAACAGGGTTGGTTGTCACACTTTTTACTGTTTTGATGATTGCTCATCATCAAAAAATCTTTCAATAGTCATTCCTACATTAAATAGAAGCTTAAGGTGTTGGCTTGAAATGTATATGCCTCTCATTTTCCAACTCATTGTCACAAAGAGGCAATTAACTATCAAAGACACTCTCACACAGTATGACAACCAACCCCATCACGGGGATGGTTGTCACACACTATGGGGATGGTTGTCACACACTATGGGGATGGTTGTCACACACTATGGGGTTGGCTGTCACACACTATGGGGTTGGCTGTCACACACTATGGGGTTGGTTGTCACACACTATGGGGTTGGTTGTCACACACTATGGGGTTGGTTGTCACACACTATGGGGTTGGTTGTCACACACTATGGGGTTGGTTGTCACACACTATGGGGTTGGTTGTCACATACTATGGGGTTGGTTGTCACACACTATGGGGTTGGTTGTCACCAAGCGGCAAACTCCTGTCTCAAACGATGAAGCCAATGCGGAAGTGATATAAACTGCAATACATCGAAAATCCGCTTGAGGCTGGCTGCAGGAACACCGGAAACCACATAGATATGAATGGGAAAAAGACGATCTTTGCAGCATTAATAAACATGTTTACAGCCTGGTTCAAAAAACGGCTTGGCCCTACAACGCTAATCTCTCTAATGGCACACACTGTACGGGGGGTGAATTTTTTTCTAACGTGACGGTTAAGAAGATATTAAGATTATGAGTTTTGCCCAAATAAGGACATGACTGACGTGACTCCCGGTCGGGAACACACAGCCATTGGCTAAGAGACTCACACTACATCACACTCTGCCTAGTTGAGTTCCGCATTACCAATATGGCTGCTGCCGTCGATTTGCTTCAAAACAGCTCTCAGGAACAGATGGGTGACGTCACGGATACTACGTCCATATTTTATACAGTCTATGGTTGTCACACACTATGGGGTTGGTTGTCACACACTATGGGGTTGGTTGTCACACACTATGGGGTTGGTTGTCACACACTATGGGGTTGGTTGTCACACACTATGGGGTTGGTTGTCACAATGGTATTTTAATGGGAAAAAATGTTTTAAAAAAGGCAAGAAGGCGGAACTAAATTTGAAAGTTGAATTGCACTGACAAGTGATAGACCTACATAACTTAATACATTTTAACATAAAATGAGCAAGGAACATAAAGAGGAAACACATCTTTAGGCCAGCCTGTATAACAACATAAAGATCAAAACAAACAGGCCGAACAATAATGACCTACTCAACTAGGCTGCATGCAGTCACTGTCTGAGTTACAGTGAGGGCAAATGTTGGGTCTGCGCACTCCGACTAATTTCACCATGATGCATGATTTTGCCAACATAGGGGTTGGTTGTTACATGTGACAACCAACCCCAAAGAGAATGTGACGACCAACCCCAACTGGAATTTTTTGCTAGCATTAAGGCTAACAACCATCGAACAAGTAGTTAGCTAGCTAATAAAAACTATAGCTTCCCCCTCACACTTTGTAAGGGTAACACTTGTTTTGTTATAAACCCATCGTTTAAAAGCCTAGAAGAAAAATACTGAGGAGCTGAATATTTACAATTTGACATGAAAAACACAAAAAGTCCTCTCACCTCAAGTTCAGCTGTCCTACTCCAGAGAAGACTTATGTAGGTGAGCTCTGATCCTAATTCTTGAAATGTCCGTACAATTTGAGAGGCAGTGCCCTCTGGTGGGGAGATATAACGAGTGTGCCAACCAACCCGTGTGACAACCAACCCTGTTCTCCCCTATATAGCCTCAAAATGTCCTTAACATTGACTCAAATGCTCCTTACAACTTAAATCACAAAGGTATGCAATGTTGGTTCTTATGTTATCTATTACAAAGGATTAACAAGTTAACTGTCAGAAGAGTTACATGTACATTGAAATGCTGAGTATGCATGACTCAAATGTTTCACATGCTTGTTTCCTCAAAACCCAGTCTGAAAGATGATGACAGTGGAGACCACGACCAGGACCAAGGCTCACCGAAAGACGGTGAGAAGGAAAAAACTGAAGATGAGGAACAGAACGCCTCCAGGAAAAAGGTGAGCCTATTAAAGAGCGACTTGTGTTTGAAGCATCAACCCTAAGTGTAAGACTAAGTCACTGTCTTGTTGTTCTGCAGATGGTGGTGCCAGGGGCAGGAGAGCACCCTCTTCAATATAACTACAGCTTCTGGTACTCCAGGCGTACCCCAGGGAGACCAGCCAGCACTCAGAGTTATGAACAGAACATTAAACAGATCGGCAGCTTCGCCTCGGTATGTTAATCTTCATGGTGTTTTAGAGAGGGCGTACAGTAGAAAGGGAGGGGTCCTTGCTTGCTTTGCCTTATCACCTTAGCCAGACACAGCCCAAATCTATGAATCCAAGCTTGTGCTGACTCATTCTATCACAGCTGTTGATGTGACATTTCTTGTCTTTTCCCCAGGTGGAACAGTTCTGGCGTTTCTATAGCCACATGATAAGGCCAGGCGATCTTACAGGCCATAGTGACTTCCACCTCTTCAAGGAGGGTATAAAGCCCATGTGGGAGGTTTGTACTTATGTTTCTGGATGTGTTTTGTCTTCAAAATGAAAGAAAATCCCACCCTGAAACCTTGAAATTGTTGTAACAGGATGATGCCAATAAGATGGGTGGTAAGTGGATCATCCGTCTGAGGAAAGGCCTGGCATCTCGGTGCTGGGAGAACCTGATCCTGGCCATGCTTGGGGAGCAGTTCATGGTTGGGGAGGAGATCTGTGGAGCGGTGGTGTCTGTACGCTTCCAGGTAACACCACACATATACACTTGTTGCACCTCAGTCATGCACTGCCTCATCTGTATTCTCAGACATGCTTTTTTTGCTTCTGCAGGAGGACATCATCTCTATATGGAATAAGACAGCAAGTGACCAGGCAACCACTGCCCGCATCAGAGACACCCTGCGTAGAGTCCTCAACCTGCCCCCAAACACCATCATGGAGTACAAGACGCACACAGACAGCATTAAGTATGTATGTCTCTTCGTTTTTTTTATTCTCTTCACTCTCTCTCTCTCTTCTTCTCACACATAAATGTATGCATGATTACAAACTTAAACTTTTGTTACCTGAAGGACCTGTAATGCATGAATGTTGCTTTAAAGATCAGAACTATGGGAGGAATACCCTTTTTTTTTTAACTTATACATTTCCAAATATTTGCTAATTCTTTTATTGTAAATGTAAGGATTTAATGCTTCTGATGTTTTGTTTTAAACATTTTAAAATTAATATTTGGTTGTTTTTGACTTTTGGGTTAAAAAAGAATCATTATAAGGTTACTTTTGACTCCAGTAACATATTTTTCTTGTTACTTTGTAATATTTAATTGAAAAATGTACACTTTAGTTGTAGGATTAATTTATGAAGATGTTTTTTGTTAGTGTGTGTGGGGGGGATTGAAAGTCATACAAACAAGCCTTTTTTGTTAACATCATAAGTCTGTGTTTAAAAACCTAAAAAATAACCAAAATACTTCGTTGTGATTCCTCCATTAACTTTAATTTTTTTAGAAATATATTTATTAGTTTTTTTTTAACAGTTCAAACAAAACATATACACTTGGCTCACACATGGTTAACATTCAAGTTAAGTTAATACAGGTGTCAGGCACAGGATTCACAATGTACATTGCAGAGGAAAAGAAAGTAAAGGAATAAATAAAATAAAAAAATAATGATGATAATAAAAAGTTGTCTATAGCACAAAGCCTCTTGTCAGAATACTGGAAATATTTAGCCCAATATATACCAGAAAGGGTTCCCATGTTCTACGGAAGACATCGTCTCTGGAATGTGGTTTACATGTTGAATAGTCCAGTGGGACATGTTCAAGTACGACTCTCTGCCATTGTAGCTTGGAAGGGATCCTATCTGTGATCCAGTTTAAAAGAATACACTTTCTGGCACAGAAAGTTAACATCTTATAAAGTTTCCTCTTATATTTGTCAGTAACAGTAGCATTAGGTATGCCAAGAAGTAATGACAATGGTCCACCTTCGGTATTAATATGTAGGATCTTGTTAATTTCGTGTTCTATGATCTGCCAGAAAAGTTAGAAATATCATTAAGTTTGTTTTACTGTGAAATACTGCATCTCTTTTTGTTCGCAGAGCATGGGAAGACTTCCATGGACTGGTGACTGCTAGTGGCGGACGTTAGCCCCTCAGCCAGAGAACCTCTTGGAGAGTAAGAACCGTTGCTACATAAGCTTTCAGTGTAATAAGTTTGTTTCTGTATTTCTCCACATACTTATGTTATTTGTCTCTGCTTTGTGGTGTGTAGGGTGTGTATACGTGATGTGCTGGGGTCTGACATGTCCAGGAGAGGAAACCTCTGTGTGGACTGGCATTGTGGAACATGAAGACAGGACCAGAAGACCATTCGTCCTCTGTGTCAATTTGGAAATGAACAAAAAAGCCTGTCAACAGAACACTGAACCAAGCCGAAGACAGAAACATGCGTTATTTTTAATCAACCAGAGACAGACAATGCCTCAAATGTTTTATTTGTTTTATTTTTTTATGCAGTTTGTAACATCCTATTAACTGCCCCTCCTGAGGGAGGTCACGTGACTGTTTTTTGCTGATCTGGTCATTAGCTGTTAACAAAGTGTACTTGACAAAAACCCAACAATCTGCTATAATACTGGATATCATTGCTTAACAAAACACCACACTTGATGATTTAATGTGTTTGTGTTAAACTTGTTACATTGGGACTCAAACAGGGTTGCAGGTAGATGTTATTTTATTACAGTGCTGTATTTTAACTACAGTTCCTCTGGACATTTCCAACAAGAAAGATTACTATTATTGTGTATGATATATTTGTAAATACAGACCACTTCAAAGATCACTCATCTGAATCAACTGTGATTCTCCATCTTTGACCTGGAATTCGAATTCCAAAGGATGAAGACCATCCCGTGTTGGGCAGAGGGTTTTATAATCGGCATCTTTAGAATGGACTGCCAAGCTGCCTAAATCACTGTGCCTGGCCAAGAGCCCAACCCGAACCAGTTTTCCCTTCTGTTTTGTCTTTTTCCCCTGCCTTTTAAAGAATCCATGGGATGGGCTCTGCTTTAATGTCCTCAACAAAGGTGTACAGAAGTCCTGGAACACTGACCTTCACTCCCTTTTCCATTTTTCAGAAATGAAACTGGGCCCAGGGTCAGACTCTGTTACAGTTTTTATTAATTCTTCGGGAGCATTTTTTGGAACCAGATTAAGAGAGAACACAGTTTGTTGAAAAACTGTAATGCTGCCCTTATTTGCTGGTGTGGCGATGGGTGGGAGTGTATGTCCGAAGTGAAGCAACACTGCTGGATGTACACCTGATGGATTATAGCAATAAATGTCAAATATGCATCTGCTGCTAAAGCTAGTTCTGTGTCTTTTATTTAATCTTTTTTATAAATGTTTGTGAAAAACCAGAAAGTGTATTAAAAAAGTTAATAGATCCAATTGAAGTCAATCATTGGTTTGTGGGCGATCCTTTTTAAGCCTAAAGTTTGAAATCAGCCTGTCCTTTTCCTCTTTTCTTGGGCCAAGCTGCATATTAATGTCAGAGGTTGGAGCTGGAGACAGGTTATGGAGGCTAAAGAGCTTTACCTAGAATTAATTTATTACCTGGTTGACTAATACAAAAGCTAGGTATGGTGAGGACTAGAGGCTTAGTGAAAGCTGAAATGAAAACTTACAGACAGCTAGTGTTAGTGCTTTTCATTATTCATTAACATGAAACTTAATATTAACATAGTTCAATCCCCCTTGTAAGTTGGGATATATACCAGTAGTGTAATAAGTTATTCATCCCCAAAAAACTGTTTACTTACCAGGCAATAAACATGTTTCCTAATGCGTTTGAGTTTGACATTTTTAAATGGGGTCTATGGAGATGGACTCAGTTTTGGAGTCAGACTCTTGTGGACAAAAGGGGAACTGCAGCATTTTTGCAACTGCACTGATTTCCATTTTTCAGCCCAGGAAGTTACAGATCTAAATAATGTCTTTTACTCATGGTTGATCCCTCTCAATGATCAGCTCATTTCAAAGAACATGTGATTCTGTTGACAAAACAATGAAAGCACATTAGTTTATCACAGGGATTTAATCACAGGTCTGAAGGAGAATGTGTGAGAGATTGATTTGAAATGACTTAGCTTACCAACAAGAAGGAAGCAGCTAGTAGCAGCAGTTTGGTGTGTGAGTCCATACTCAGTGGCACTGGGAGAGTAATGTAGATTTAGAATTTATAAATGTAATTATTTTTCGACCCAAATGAAAGTAAAGTGATATACAGCTACAGGTTCTTTATCATGTTATATTAATACAATTTAACTAGGACTGATTTTGATCCTTGTAGGATGTAAGATCACATGTTCTTACTCACCCTCCAACCCAAAATATTCATGGTCCATGTTATGCTCCTCGTTGAAGCCCAGCCATTTCTTCCATATGGTGCCTACTTTCTCACCAACATTGGAGACAATCTGTGTTTCATATAAAAAACAAAGAAACAAAATGAAATACTCTTTAGGGCACTCTTGTGTCATTAATTTATTTATTAGTGCGTAAATATTACTACCTGGAATTGCTGGTTGGAAAAGCAACGGTTTGGACAGCAGGAGCTCTGGATTCTGAAGCTTGATACTCCGTCTGGATCACACACCTCCAGCAGAGGAGTGAACATGCTCCACCTGATCAGCCAACACACAACAACTCAATATAGTTTCTTACATAATCATGCAATAAGCAACCTATCAGATACTCAGGCCAGTTCTTCACACACTCACGCAGCCCGGCCTTGATGCTTGGTTGATCACATTTTCAGCTGTCATGATTCTGCAGCACCAAAACCCATTGTTGGCTTGGTGTCGGAGGAGTTCAAACTGGGGCATGCTTTATTCTAGCACAACTGAGAGAATATTTATACCAAGAAGATCTCTGGCCACCCAAACCTCTGCCAGGTCAGCCGTAATTGGACTTCATGGAGAACTCTAAATTTGAAACACAAAGACACACCAGCTAACCCTGGAGTCAGATTTAGGCCACATGGAGAAGGAAGTATTTTGGTTTGCCATGTCTACCATTAGCCAACATTCCCATTAGGAAAGATGCCACATTCCTCCCCTTCAAGCTCAGGGCAGCTCTGTCGGTTTGTCTGTGTGCAGACAGCTGTTTAGTGTGTTCAAACTCTCCCAGGTTTAGACTAGATCCGGTTGGGTGGAGCAGTAGAGGCTCTCGCTGCTATTTACAGACACGTCCTGGGCTTTTTCAGTGGCTAAGACTAGCCAGAGGCTGGGAGTGACATGGAAATTATTATCCAGTCTGAGCATGTAGCATATTAAAATTGCTCTTATTGAACTTAATGGGAGTCATTGGTATATCAGGTTTCGTTCACCTAAGACATTTTAATTGCATATAAAAAAGCAACATGAAAAGATCTGTTCCCCACCTCTGTATTTGGATGAAGTCAAGTATATCTGAGGAAGACATTAGTATCTGTACTCATTGCAATTTTTGTAGGCCACAATATTTCCTGCATTAAAAATAGAGATTTTTAACAAACATGGATGAATATACTTCATAAAAGATATATAATTGATTGTGCTGTTCCTCATGGTTCACTTTCAGGTCCTACATTTTTTAACTTAACCACCTGCAAACCTCATCAGGAGGCAATACAAATATGTCAATAACTATGCTGATGACATACAGCTTGATAACACAAGCAGAGACACAGGTTAGGGACAAAAACTGATGCAGATCCGCATGCACTGGCTGTAAAATTGGCATTGATCCGGGGAAAAAAGCCAGAGTATGACATTTTCTCCCTGAAAGTGAGGACCAGAAAACATAGCAAGGAATTATTTAAGGATCATGTTTCTTGCCTCTTTTGTTTTGCAGAGGATCTGTTTTGTCTTAATCTGCAAAGCACTTCTTTAATTGTAGTTTAAATAAAAGTTTGGGAGTTAAAAGTACAAATACAAAAATAACATAAAATAGAATACCCTTTAAAACCAAAGGCCCTCCTTGTTATAAATAAGTAGATTATCAGACTAAGAGCACTTTCGACTCCTGTTCAGTTGAAAGAATAACAATGGACAGACTCAGTTAGTCTTACCTCTGATAAACAGAGCCAATGAGATGTGTTTGAGGTGCGTAGGCTCTCATCTCCATCATGCAGCAGCCAAGGCAGCAGGCATCCACTCTTAAGGGCCTTTCAAAATAAAAGACCTGGCGACCCTGGCAGTCAAAGCCCTGCAAGGTACATGCCCGAGCTGGACCACAACACTGGAGGCACACACAAGAACTCTCTGATAGGAAAGAGAGACACATTCTGAAAACAAATTCACTGTCTTATACGATGCAGAGTGAATACATGTAGCTGAACAGGGACCCGTACCTTCTACAGCCACAAATAACTGTGACCTGCTGCCTCCTGTAGTGATGCTGTACACCCTCCTAGGAACACACTGCGGACCTGCAAGGATGATGAATTACTTTTTTAAAGTGGGTAAAACTCTGTATTGCACGTCTCCTAACTAACACACAGAAAACACTGACACACCTTGCAGCTCTGGTCTGGCAGTGATGTGTATCTGACTGACTGTCTCCAGCACAGACATTAAGTTTGATCCCAACACACCACCTGGCTGCTGCTCCTCTACCCCATGTATGTTCGCTTTTCCAGATGGCTGAATGATGAAGATGTTCTCCACCTTCCCTCCAGGAGCCAGAGCTGATGTCTGCTGGTCAGATTCCCAGTCGGGAGGTGGTTGGAGTGGTTTGGGTCCAGTTAAGTGAGCGTCGCACTCACATGAAGGCCCACAGCGGGTCTGGAAAGCTCGGAAGATCATCTGGATGTGTTTCTCTCGCTCCAGTCCACCATATGGAAGAGGTTGATTGGTCACAGCTGACATGATATGAAACTGAAACATATTTGAAAGTCACATAGAATTCAACAAATCAAACAGGTTGTTTTAAAGTTATATTCTTGGGCTTGTTCATCCTTTATTTGATAGGACAGCTGAAGTGTGACATGAAATGTAGGGAGTGTAGGGCAAGACTTGCAGATAAGGGTCAAAGCTATGAGCCAAACCAGCAGCCACTGCTACAAGAGTTAGAGCCTCGACACTGAGCGCAAGCTTTAACTACTTAACTTAATCAACACCCCACTTTTTAATGTTTTGCAAATTTAAGAAAAACATCATACTTTTCCTTTTTTATTTTTTGGGTACACTTTTAATTCAATGCAATGTCTGCATTCTACAAACTTGTATTCATCATTAGTGTTAATGCCTTTGACACAAAATATTTTTGCAAAATCAACCAGAAGCTATGAGCTTATAGATTGAGTTGGAGACAATAATTTTTTTTGACAATACAATGTATAAAGTTAATTTTTGAACAGGTTGGAGCCAGAATTTTTTGACTTGGCTGGTTATACTGGGGCACTGACTTCTGAAGGGTGGCATGAAGCACGTTTGCACACATGCACAAATAAATAGCATTTATCAACCCTTTCTGTATCCACCACTAATATCTATTTTACGTCAAAGTATCAAAAGATTATTGTTTTTTTTCCTACTTCACAGTACAAACATATCTTTGGCAACTTCTGGGAGCTCTAAAAGAAAGATGTGTGTTTTTGAAATCCCAATTCAAAGTACCATCAAAGAAAATGTGCTAAACTTACATGCAAAGAAAGCTAGTAGATGCCTATTTAAACACAGCCTAAATAATAATAAGCTCTGCCTCTGACAAGGCACATAGCCAATCGTAGTTTAGAATATTTGGGTGATCATATTTCTAGAGGGCAGGTGGCCACCCATGGCCAACCTTTAGATCTGCCCCTGATTTTGAAGATAGAAAACTCCACATCATCTCATAAACTTGTAGAGTTATCTCTCGAGCCCTTTTGGAGGTCCCAACCCCAGTTTCTGCTCCACTGGACTAGAGAGTCTAAAAAAAAATGTTAAATTATTTTTCATTTAAACTATCAATCTGATCCGATACACAAACTGAAACTGGAGCAATGAAAACACTTTCTCATTACTCATCACTTTCACCACAACAGCAATCCTTGAGCTGACTTTGTATTCAACACACACCCAACTAACAGAGTCAAAACCCCTTCTGCACTTCAGCACTCCACATCAAAAACTGACACACATCCATGATACAGACCTGTGAGTGAATGCAGGTTCTCAAATATCGTATGCATCATTTAACCTGTCTTATGTTAAAACAGCAGAGTGTACAGACAGAAAAACAGACATTAAAAGTCTCTTACCATCAGTAGTCAACCTCCAGGTACCTTTAGACTTCGACAATCTATCTGGAGGAAGTAGAGAGTCACTAAACATCCTTGAGTCTTCATAATGAGGAGGGGTGAAGCACAAACATCCTTAACACCTCTGTGTTTGTGAGAATATTCACATACTGTTTGGCTGTGTGTTTGTGTATGTGTGTGTGTGTGTGGCTGAAGAGCCTGCTCAGACCCTGACTCTGTTTCCATCCCAACCAGCCGGATCTGCCTTTTGTTGGGTCAGAAAGGCAGCGCTCAGCCATGTAATTGAAATCCTGCTCAGAGAGGTGGGGGTCCATGCAGCAGGTCTGTGTTTTTTGGTGGTAGTCTGGGGGGGATTCTGTGCTTTCTGTGCCAAACAGAGGAGTACCTTTGTGAATACATTTCTTTATTGGAGTTTTTCAAGTTGTAACAGCATGGTAACACAATTTTCAGTCTGGCAGGAAAAAAATAACATCAAATGAACAAGTCAGTAAATACAACACAGGGTATCTTTAAGGCTGTGCAATCACAAGATTACTTTTATGCACTTTTTTGCTTGTGCACAGTTGTGATCATCTGAGGCCTCTTAATAAATCATGGTAGCCTTAATAAAACAGATAGATATAAATAAAATCGATAGGAATAAATAAAGTGAAGATAGAGCAAACAGTGAGCTGCTAACAGGGAGAGCATTGGAAACTCCTCTTTTGTCTTGCACAGCATTTAATGCATAATACTCTCAATCTTAAAAATCAATCATGACTGATTAAAAAATGCGCCATCACATAACATGTGCCCTCCAAACCGTGCACTGTGCAGCAGATCCTTCATCACCATGGACAAGCAGTTATGTGGTAGCTCAAACATTACCGTAAGAGAAAAACACACAGCTGTATCTCCTCTCTGTGCTGCAGCCATATAGTGGAAGATCGCTGACGTATGAGGCCACATTTCCACTGCAGTTTAAGAAAATAAAACCATGTACTTCTGCTCACTCTAATAACTCAGCTGCAGTACCACTCTGGGTTAGATCAGTGAGATTGTTCATGGGAGGGAGATACTTCTTGGGATCCCCTGGGAACGGAGAAAGGGGCGGCTGGTTGAAATGACCCATCAGGAAGATGCCGATGGTGCCAATGAAAAACACGGATGCCATGACGATAAAGCAAGCCCTGTCGATCACCCGGGCAACCAAAAACCACTCTTCGTTTTCCTGGAAAAATGGACATCACTGATGTTGATTTAAACTCCACAAGATGAGAGAATTTTGAAATGTAGGAGATCCCAATAAAATGTTCTTGAGGATGTATTTATGAGAGATGTTTTTCTTTCCCTCTAGTTTTATTGAGTATATGGAATTAATCTTGATATATCTACAGTATGTCACACCCCCCCTGTATAAATCAGTGCCCCAGGTGGGTTACCCGGAAAAACAGAAGTCTGGATCCGCCCCTGCCTGGGTATGTGTCACTGTGGTGACTCATGTCTTTAGAATAAAGTTCAAAAATGTAGTAGCTCTTACATTCTGGAAGTTGTTTTGTTGTCTCGCAGTCTCAGCGATGTGTTTACAGGAGGTAACACACTGCCTCAGCTGTGGAGATGCTCTCGCCAGACTGGCACTAAGCTGCTCAGCTGTACCCTCCTCCAGCCCGTCATCTGTGCAAGACACACCAGATACTTCTGTGGTTACAAGGTACAAACACACTTTTAATTCCTCTCTACATAAATGAACTTATTCAAATACTTACGCAGCTTCTCTAACACTGTTTTCATCAATCCATTTCTTTCTTTGAGTCTGGCAAACATGAGTTCAGAGCGAGCTGTTTTCATGACGTATTCCTCCGCCTTGGTGATGAGGGTCATGGAGCTGCGGCGTCTGCAGGGGACCAGGAACATGCCATTTCTGTCTGCAGTCTGAGTGTCACTGTTTCCAATTGTTCCTGAGTTGTTGTCATTGTTTGGTGTCCAGGGTCTCATCTGCATCCTCAGCAGCTTAGGTAGGGTGTTCAGGAGGATCTGAAGAAGACACGAGGTCAGACGTTAAAAAGCAGAAAATGTTAAATTTTGTTTATTTAGAAGCCTGTTAACAGAAAATATTTTTTGAAGGGTTTCGTATAGCCCACAGTCGCACCTTTCGGACTCTGTCTGTCAATATGTGAGTGTTCGGGGTTCTCAGGGAGACGTTGAGGACAATCACACAGTTCATCACCACCATGGTGGTCACTGACATCACAAACATCAAATACCTGCAGTCAGAGGTTCAGATGTTAATTCTCATTAGCAGTCTATATTCAGAAACAATTTTTAAAACCTGGGCTTGTATCTTATTGCAATCACAGGAACTTACTTTCCAATAAGAGGCACAGCCCTTGAAGTCTCTGGAACCTTCTTAGCGATGAGGAAGAGGAACACAGTCTGGCCCAGAAGAGTGGCGATAGACATGGTGCACTTCTGACCACCAGCTGCAAAACTCAAACCAAGATTCAACAGAGTGGTGAGGATTTGTGTTGATGAAAAATCAATTTGATGGACAATTTTGACCTTAGCTGAAACTCTGATTCTTCAATTAAAAAAGGAAAATAAAATAAATCTGTACATTTCTAGAAAATGCAAACCTAGTTTACCTTAGTTCTCTTTTAAGACATTATCTCAAACATTTTGTCCCTTTTTTGGTATCTTCTGCATTTTTAATTCACTAGATAGATTTCTTACAAAGATTATGGTCATATTATTGGATAGAGACCTTTGGCAGGTAAGTAGAAAACGAGGAGGCAGAGGGAGGAGAAGAGCACACAGGGAGCGATAATGTTGATGATGTAGAAGAGGGGTTTCCTCTGGATGACGAGGAAGAAGACCACCTCCTGGTACCCCAGCTCATCCTTAGTGTACTGATTGTTGATCAATTTCTTAGCCGGCCGGTGTTTAATGGCCCACTCTCCATTTTCTGACAACAAAATAAGTTTACATCATTTACTTTTAATTTCAAAAGTGCATAACAATATCCATCTGATACAGGAGCATATTTCATTATACCTGTGAAAGCCTCTGGGTCAATATCTACCCACTCCAGCGTGTGGTTATCTTCCTCTTTGAGAACCAGTTTGATCTCATTGGCGCTGTAAGTCTGAGAGCTGAACACAGGGAGACAGTCTGTCACCACAACAAACACAATCATCTATTCCCTTTTACAAGACAGCACAGTGAAAGGGAGCCTTTATAAAAAGCAGCATTGTTCCTGCTTTAGATCCTGTAGTTTGCATTTAAAAATAGAGGAAATATCTCAGCCTGACATTCAGTTTAAACAAAGTTGTTATTTTTTCCAATTTATGTGCAGAAATAATCAGAATGAGCACTTAAACCTACACCATGTGTAAATAAATAAAATGCACTATAGAGGGTGCAGGTCATTAAACTGGGAAAAATCCAGGAACCACACAGAGGACATGACCTTGTCGACCCTCTAACTCCTGAAAATATTCATTTTAAAATGTAAAAAAGATGCACAACATATTTAAATAAATCAATAACAAATAAACCTGCATTTTATTTTACAAGTATTATTATCGCATAGGGAGTAGTGGTATAAGAAGTCATTCATGAATGGAATTATGTAAATATAGTACACAGAAGCACTCTATATCATTCAAATGAGAGTATGAAACATTCATTTCTAATAGGAATACATAAAAACAGGTTTATAATAGCATTTGTTGTGAGATTATAAGACATTGATAAGCGCTTGAACACTAAATTAAAGTTTGTACACTGCTTATGAACATTAAAAGCTATTGAATTTATATTAAGGATATTATTATGTATGCTAGAATTCCCTTTGGTTTCTCTTACATTCATTTCATAGCATTGTTTTAGTGGATGTAGATACATTTACAGCTTATACATCCCTTATAACATATTGTTTTTATACTTATAATTACAAACAGATTTGATTGTTTGCAAATAATTTAAACCCTACATTTAAAACAGTGAGAAGACAACATATCAAATGTTAAAACTAACACGATGATTATTTTTTGTAAAACGCTTATATTACAACAGCATGGCTCAGTGGAAGAAGAGTCTGGGTGTTAAACTGGCCTATACCCGCAGTCCCCACTTGTCACCTAATGAAACATTTGGCACACAATGAAATGAAAAACACAGCAAAGGAACTGATGAGCAGCCGAAATCCTATATCAGGCAAGAATGGGACAGCATTTCAGTTCAACACTCCAGAGGCTGGTCTTCTCAGTTCTTAAACTTTTACAGTGTTGTTTTAGGAAGAGGTGATACAACACAATGGGAAACATGCTCCTGTCCAACTTTATTGAAACATGATGCTGGCATCACTTTTAGAATGAGCATATATTTTCATAAAAACAAATGTTTCAGTTTCAACACTAGATATATGTTGTTTTTGCTCTATCTTCAGTCATAGGGTTTAACCATCTGCCCGAGGAAATCAGGTCTGCGGGGTCAGTGAGCTTTTTTGAATCCCATCTTAAAACATACTTTTATTGCAGAGCCTTCCCAGATTTGATCTGAATTTTATTTGACTTTATCTTATTTTAACCATCTTAAGCAATATATTTTAAAATAATTGTATTCCTTCTTAATTTTTCAGTTCTTTTAGGATAATTTTTTGTCTTTTAAAACACGTTTTATTTCTTTATCTTGACTTGTGTTTTTGTGTGTTTTTATGATCTGCCTGTTTTATTTTGCTGCCCATGTAAAGCAATTTGTAACCTGGTTTTGAAAAGTGCTCTACAAATAAAATTATTATTATTATTATTATTATTATTATTATTATTATTATTATTATTATTATTATTATTATTATTATTATTATTATTATTATTAAATGATTTGGACACCATCAATTTTGTGTTCATTCAAATTTTGCAGTGTCCAGACCTTTTTAGTATTGGGGTTGTAGATGTTGGGGTTGTAGGTTATTGCAATTATTCATTACTACATATCCATACATACTATTCTGCATTAATATAGAGTAGCTCACTAGTAGTTGTAATACTTGATATCTTATGCATACATATTTTCACAATTTAATATAATAGTCTTCAGTATTGGTTATGTTGGATTAAGCTTTTTCAATATCTATTATTAAAAAAAACTCATATTTTGTATCATTCTGCTCAAAGATCTCTTTGGCTGTTTCCCCCTCTCAGGTTGTATTTATTCTGCTGTAACATGTCCAATTCTTATCTAATTGTTTCTTTCTATAAACTACCTAAAAAAGTTATTGGTTGGCACAAGAACATGTGACAGGTGAGGATTACAAATGTTTAACCTGATGTGATATTTAGTCTATATATACTTATCACTAACATAAGATTGAATGTCAACAGATCCCGTCTCCACTCACCGAAAGATCATGGTGCAGTTCTGCCAGTCGAAGGGGAAGTAGTTGACAGTGATAGAACAAGCACTGCGGTAGATGGCAGGAGGTAGCCAGTACACACAGCCATCAGAAGACACCAGAGCATTGCAGTAATATGCTACCTCAAACTGTCCATCCACACTGTGAACAGGTAAGGGCAAAGATGGACTGTCACTCACTCATGTATTCACACACAGACCTTTGTATTGCTTCTGGACTCCAACGCTCCTCTTAGGAACTTTCAATTTGTGTTGATTTTTTCCCCTTGTTGTTGACTACTTGGGTAAATGTAACTTTCTTGGCTATGTTTGGATGTCAATGCTAGAAGTTGTTTATAACTATGTAAGCAGATTTCTGGCTGAGATCTAATACAGAGTTAAAGTATAAATAAGGCTGTTCCGCTCACTTGTTCTCCAGGATGACGTCAGGCAGCCAGATGCTCTTAGAAGGAACCCGTAGCTGAGAGGTGATGTTCCCGTACAAAGCCGACCTGGGCGGCTGGTCCCATCTCAGCCTGTAGTCACACCATTGCTACACACAGAAACTCACATTGTGGGTTCAACTTTTCATTATTTAGTGCAAACATCTAGAAACTCAACATAAAAACAATCCAGCAGATGAAATGTGTGCAAGGTTACCATTTCTATCCAGACGCTGGTTGTCAATGCCTCCTCCTTTTCATTCTGAGGAGAGACACTTTGTTTGTTAAAGCCGTCCCTGAGGCAGTTAGGTGTCAGATACAACAAACTGACTGAACGTCACTCACCAGAGAAATGAGGTTGGTGAGCGTCATCTTGATGTCGACCTGGGTGATGTCACCGCTCTTCTCCATGGGACGCACGTTCTTGTTGTAGCCCTTCATCAGATCTTTGAAAAGTTCCCCTTCAAGGTTGACTGCTGATGCTGCAGAGAAAACTCTCAGGTCATGACATGGCACTTCACCAATTTTGCATTTTGAGTTCAGTTTACTTATCGTGAGGCTAACATGGGAAAAACTTTTACAATGTTGGCTATGACTCCAGAGAGAGCTTGGCTGTGCTTAAGAAAATAACCTAAAGGATGTTAAAAATGATGACAGCAGGGCTTTTTGGGGCTAACAAACACTACCCTGTCTGTCTCCCTTGTCAAAGAAAAAGACAGAGACCAAACATGTACAAGCTACCCTCCTACATTTGAAAATGACCTGCAATTCTATCATTTGAAGGCATTTTGTGTCTCTTTGTGTCTATGTTGTGTCAGCTTGTAATCATTTGGAACAGTCAGTGGTCATTTTGGTGTGTTTGGTGTGTTTCTTTCCAACAGGCAGGGGTTCTGTTATAGGAGTCAGTCCACTCTTTGACACCCTGCGCCTGTGCTCCAGAGGCCAAGCATACCAGACAAACTACAGCCGGGAAAGTGCCTGTCGGTTTTAAACTTTTTAATCTAGTTTTGTGAAAAAAATCACAAACAAATGTTGCTTCTGTTTGGTTTTGGTTTGTTTTTACACCCAGTATCTCATCCTTTAGATAGATTGGGTGTGAAACTGGAATCAGTATGATTTCTGTTACATTAAAACACTTTCAATAGAAAAAACAAAAATGAATCTGATTTGCAGCTCTACATACATGCTCTTCCAAGTAGTACAGCTCCAATTGATAAATGTTATAAAATAAAGCAAGGGCAGAAGTAGACTCTCTTACTGAGGACCACTTTCAGTAGAAGTTCTAATTAAAGTAATTGTACACTACATGTTTAAAATAAGAGATCTGAAAATTGTTTGAACCAAGGGTTAAGTGATGAAAAGTTGATTTCACAGAGAGTGTTGTTTCCTTATCTTGAAAATGTGTGAGCTACTCAATTAAAGACAAATCTGAAACACAATGACCTCAAATATTCACAGCACACCATGCAAATCCCTAAAAATTAACAAGTTGCTGTATGATAATATGTGGTTGATGAGCGAGCGTCCCTACCTGTGGCAGAAATCATAAACACCCTTAAGAAGAGTGACAGAGCGAGCGGAGGTCCACAGTCCATTAGTGTGCGTGTTTGTGCTGCACCGTCCGACAAAAAGCTGTGATCACTAATCTGATACACATTGACACTACTTGATGGAGCCGCTGGCACTCGCCCTGTGTGTTTTTGTGTGTGCGTGTGTGCCAGTGTGTTTCCCAGCATAGTCAGTACTCCAGCTGACGGGAGGGTTGGGGTTTAGGGGAATGATTGGGGGTTGGTGGTTGATGATTGTTAGGGTTGGATCTAAGAGTGTATTTCCAGTACTGCATAGCCAGCTGTCACAATACACAGGCACACACGCACACACACTCACACACTCACACACAGACACACACACACACACACACACACACACTGGGAACAAATCATGCATCTAGTTTAGGTGTTGTACTCTGTGCATGGCTGCTCCCCAGTGTTAAAATCCCCCATTGTAACACCAACTGTATTGTTAATCTGTCAAGTGCACCTGGCTATTGTCATTCAGGCATCCACATGAGCAGAGTTTAAATAGAGATTATTTGAGGGCTAAATTACCTGGACTCTGAGCTATAATAAGGTGGCTAAGTTTGTTCCATCTCCAGACATAGTGAAATGTGTTCTTTACAATAAAAGGATATCAGGCAGAGAGACTAGACGACAAAGAGGGCAGCAACCTGAGTGTGTCTGCAGGTCAAGAGAGCTAGAAGAGCTGTACAGTAAACGAGAACAGGTGTTAAGTCTCCTCCATTTACAGCTCACAGCCCTCTCTTAGGGTTGACAGGCTCTGTGGGGGATACATGTGCATGTGGGGCATGTCATTACTGTGCATGCGTGTGTCTGTGTTCGTCAAAAATACTTGTTCCTACAATGCTCTGGCACATTTTCCGCTCGCACATAAACACACATGCCAGAGACAAGAGTTGATGTTTGGCAACAGAGGTATTCTTGTGTGTGTTTACTCAGCTGTTCCACTCTTATCCCAGTATATCCCTCATTTAGCACTCAGACTGGGGCGAAGACTACAACAGCCTATGTGGTGGAAATTACTTATGAGGCTATTTGGTTTTATTGGGGGTCATATAGAAGATCATAACCACTTTGGCAGAGATTTGACATCCACAGCGAGAGGGATAAAAGTTGTGATGCGGCAAAATCGGTTTGTCCACGAGTGAGAGTATTACTCCACCGAGCAGCAGTTGTCTTTTCTTGCATCACTGACTCACAACTGACAAGAAGAGGCTCCAAAGGTCAGCCTAGTTTTGTTCTCCTCGTCCTGGAAATGAGGAGTGAACACAAGGAGGAGGTTGGAAGTAGTGTGGTCTCAAGCAGCAGCTGCAGTGTCGATGGGAAAGCTTACCCCTTAATGGGGTCAAAGGACTGGGGTCAGTCTGGAGTCATAAAGGGAACCAATCAGCATTGAGACCTCACTCAAGAGGGTATGCAAACGTCTAGAAAGAAATGCAGTAAACAAGAAGCAAAATATCTCACACTTAAAGTCCTGGAGTCCAGCATTAAACACAACATGTGCATTAATAACAGTTTTATTTATATAAAGGTTTTTTGTTTTTGTTACAAAAATACAAATGTTTTTCTCTATACAAATAAATATAGTAATAATAAGGTAAGAATATGAATAATATATACAGTCTGTGCTTCACAAGAGGCTCAACCTTTGCAAAAGACATAATGAATAACTTATCTTTTGTACAGATTCATAAGTTAGACAAGGCGGAGTCTCCAACCATATAAAAAAGAAACATCCTGTTGCATGATGGGCGGTCGATAGTTGGATTGATACATTCATGGCTGCGTTTTCATTTAGAGACAAACTCAGGCTCTCAGATAGGGAACGATGCTTTCAAAGGAGACGGTAGAATATGAAGTTTGTGTGAGTGTGCGTTTGATGTGCGTGTCTGTCACATGAAGAGGCTTTTCTGGTGATTTTAAGAGTCTATGTCTCTTCATCTCTTGTTTGAGTCTTTGCTTTTATCTCACTTGATTTTCTTTTGAAAGTCAAGTCTTGAGCGCTTCCAGTGCCAGTGCAATGATCCTGGGCACGCTGCGGTAAAATGACTCATTCTCCAGGCCCACAAGACTGTAGAAGGTCAGAGGTCGTCCTCCTACTATTGCTCTGACCCGCGCCTGGTAGAGTCCTCGTTCGTTCTTGGAGCTCAGATCAACTAACACCTGAAGTACCAAAAGAAGCAAGGAGAGAGAGAAAAAATGTAACAATCACAACTTAGAGTATTTCTTCTTGGCAACTCACTACTCCTAATATCTTCATCTTGAATAATAACTCACCTCTTGGAAGCTCATGCGCAGGTTCTTGTTTGGGATGCTTAAGACCCAGCTGTAGGAGTCTCTGACTTGGTTGACCTGCTGTGAGGACTCTCTTACTCCAGGACAAACTACAGGAACAAACAAAACAACTCATCAAATGAACAACACCTTCTCATTGGAAAATATAACAGGCATTGTTTTTCTACAGGTATTTTTTAAATATTTTGGATAAAAAGGTTGTTTTACATACGTTTTCCAACCGCCCCAGGTATCTGCCTCTTGCGGAGAAGGCTCCTGTATTTTCTGTGAAGACTTAAAGTTTTTACAGCGCGCACAGTTCGTTTGGGCTCAGCTGTTGTCTCCGTGTGAGCACCCTCAGTGACCAAATGAACCATAGCAGCGGACTGCTCATCAAGCGGTAACACTGATGATTTTAATTGTGCTCCGTTTTCAACAAAAGTAAAATCCTCTGATGTGATGCCCCAGTTCAAATCAGGAGAAGCGTCTATGTCAGGTGAGGTGTTGGTCTGCAATGTAGTTTCATCTTGTGTGCTTAATTTGTCCATTTCATTCATCAGGGCTGTCAGAAGTGACCATGGCTGCGGCTGGGGCTCATGGGAAGAGGAAGAGGAATGGCCGTCATGGACTGGTGCTCCAGTTGAAGACTCGGGAGAAGAAGGTTGATAAGAAGATTCCCCCTGGAGGTAGACTGTGTCCAGGTGCATGATGGGAGGGGCAGCTCTTAAGTCCAATTTGGAGCGCAGAGCAGAAATGACAGATCGAAGTTCTCCTTCCAGCTGATGTAGTGAGGAGTCTTCTGTCTGAGGAGAACATCAATACATTGGACATGAAGTTAAGACGATACAAAATGGCCTCAAATCAATACAGTGAATTGCAGTGTCTGCATCTCTCCGTCACAAGCATCCAGAAATTTTACAGGCTGTCAGACGAAGAAGGTCAGGGACAAAAAACATTGCATTTTCAATTTTTTTTTAGAAAGTGTAAAAATTGAATACTTTTTTTAGTCCAGATAACAAACACCTCAGTTTAAAAAAAACAATCTGTCAGTGATGGCTTTAAGAAGGTTTCCCTTCTGAATGTTCTAGCAAAATGTCTGAAGCAAGATTGCCATCTGAAGTGATATTATGTGATAAAACCTCCTCCACAT
The DNA here is from genome assembly GCF_009762535.1 of Notolabrus celidotus. Taxonomy (NCBI): domain Eukaryota; kingdom Metazoa; phylum Chordata; class Actinopteri; order Labriformes; family Labridae; genus Notolabrus; species Notolabrus celidotus. The sequence continues at coordinate 19,519,591 of NC_048286.1, read as the reverse complement.
TTCAACTTGTCTACAACAAAGCAGATATTTTACCTGTAAGAAGAGGACGTTCTCCTGTCTGGTTGTTGTGGAAGAGGTGTCTGGGAAAGTGTCAGACTGTTGATGGTCCAGGTCCTCAGCCATGCCTCTCAGGTATTTCTCCCAGTCGTCCACTGAGGGTCCGACGTCTCTGAATAAAGCTGGAAGAGTGGGAGAAGGACCCTGCCCTGTTGGCCCCACAGTTCCACCTAGCTGTTCTGCAAGTAATAAAACACCTGTTACTACAATAACCAACAATCCTACTCATAATCTTTCAGTTCACCTGAATATGGGTATCTCGGATTATCTGTGAATGCAAAATGTGTCAATGGTGTACCTTTAATCTGAGTGAGACCGTGGCTTAAGTCTCTCCTCTCTCTGGTGTGAGCGAAAGCTGTGCTGTAGATGTGCTCCACCAGCTGAGGAAGAGTCTGGGTGAAAAAGGTCAAGTCGACTTTGTCTCTGATGTAGTCCTCGGCCCTCTGAAGCAAGTCCAGAAGGGTCTGCAGAAACGAGCGCAGCTCTAGATGACAGAGAGCGAACAATGGATCAGAAAACTCTACAGCATGATCTCACATTAATGTATGTTTGTATGTAATTTAATAACTCTGTAATAGTATGTTTAGATTTGGTCTACATCCATCAAACTGAGGCTTATATCAAAGCACTTACGACATTTCTTGAAGCGGGTGATGCACTTGTCCTCAGCCATTCGGTTGCAAGAACTGACAGACTGACCAGCAGGGCAGGTCAGTGTGTAGAAGCGACAAAGAGAACTGAACTCTGCCCTCTGTTCCTCTTCTGTCATCTCTGTTGTCTTTAAAAGCTCCGGACATGTTGGCTCCCTGCTTCCAAATGACTCTAAAAAGTAAAAGCATACATTGTAGTATTGTAGATTATATTTTAGTAATAAGTGGTATGTCCAAGTCTCTTTGAGTCTCTGTCTCGTTTTCACTGCTTGAAACTCACTTTGTATCTCAGCCTGGATCCAGTCAGAGAAAGCAGACACCCGTGTGTAGACTCCTGGTTTTCCCTTCTCACCACAGCCGTCTCCCCATGAGGTGATGCCGTAGAGCTGGAACCGACCTGAAATTCTATCCTGGTAGATCAGAGGGCCTCCAGAATCCCCCTATGAGTGACAAAAAACCCCCCCAAAGATGAATCTGTGATCTGGTGCTTCAGAGAACGCTTATTTTCTCACCAACTGGAAGGTTTTAAATCAACCCCCAAAGATCTAAAATAAAGTCATCAACTAAAAAAATGACATTTTGCACACCTGACAGGAGTCTATGCCTCCAGAGAGATAGCCAGCGCACAGCATAGTGTTGGTGACCAGTTCTTTGCCGAGAGCGCTCTTACAGGTGCTCTGAGGCAGCAGGGGCACCTTAGCCTCCATCACCACATCAGCAGATGGGCCATCTGAAGAAAAGATTACACAAATG